>NC_043700.1:40847546-40864939 GCF_006229205.1 Suricata suricatta | reverse complement strand
CAATGGAGTATTACACGGCAATGAGAAAGAATGAAATATGGTCATTTGTAGGAAAGTGGATGGACCTTAAGGGTGTCATGCTGAGTGAAATAAGTCAGGCAGAGAAGGACAGATACCATATGTTTGCACTAATAGGTCTAACAGGAGAAACCTAACAGAGGACCATAGCGAGGGGAAGGGGGAAAGAGAGTTGGGGAGAGAGGGACACAAATCATGAGAGACTATTGAATACTGAAAACAAACCAAGGGCTGAAGGGGGAGGGACGAGGGAAGGGGGTGATGGTCATGGGAAGGGGGTGATGGTCACAGAGAGGGGGCACTTGTGGGGAGAAGTACTGGGTATTATATGGAAACCAATTTGAAAATAAACTATTATTAAAAAAAAGACAGACTTGTAGAAAATGAAAAGTAAAACTTGTCAATGATAAAAAAAATAAAGTTTCTATATGCTTCTTCTCAATTTCTGTTCTTGTTAGAGATGTATCAAACAGTTCATGAACTGGGATTGGCCCATGGACTGCACTGTGAGTAACACTGTGCTAAACCTTTTGTATAAGTCAGTGCCTTCCCTTTCATCTGCATTCCATCTCAGTTCATCTTAATACAGGTAAGAGTTTTAGCAATTGTGATGCTGAGCATACCGGTGTTGTCTCCTTTCCACTTATCAGCAACAATGGGGTCCTCATTATCATTTGGTTGGCATGTGATCTTATTCTAAAACCTCATGCTGAAGGTTTTCTTCCTATCTCCATTCCAGCATTAAATGTCTTCATTTGGATTCCCTTAGAAGCATTACCTGAGACAAAGATATGAATGCATATAGTTTATTTGGGAATTGATCATAGGAAGCCCTGGTAGGGGAGTGAGGAAGTGGCACAGGAAAGGGAAGAAAGCTGGAAAGGCTGTGTTATTATGTAAGTTACTAGTGTGGGAATGTGGGCTCAATTCCACTTGGAAACTTAGAAACAGATTAGGGCATTCCTCAGAGTTATCTTATCCAAGAATTATTGGCTGATGGCTTCCCCTGGGCACATTAACTTGGCATTTTTGGACAGCCTTGGGGATTTGCAGACTGAAAGAAAACTGTCAGACTGAGAGGTATATGTGCTTGCTGCAGGATGCCACCAAAATAAGAATATGGTCAGGCCACTGATAGCATCTGTTTGCAGAGAGGTGTCTGAAGGTCCATTCATGCAGAGGCATGAGGTCATCCCCAGGCATATGCCAGGGTGGGGTGGAGACTAGAGATGGAGCCAGCTCATAATGGTAATTCGGAAGCTGCAAGCAGAATGTAGAGAAAAGCAGGGTGTAATAAAAAACATGTGGTACAATTCAGGTTTGTTAGTGACCAAGGATTTTTGCAACAAAGGTCAGGGACCTCATTACTCATGATGTGTTTATGAGGGGGAGGTAGTGAGGTGCTTTGTTACGGACTCGAACTGGGCTGGGCTATTACTTGCCAAATGATGGGAAGGGGCAGAGATTTACAGACCTTTTTTGAGTTAACTTAATCTAGTGATTTTTCAACTCTTTTTATAAAAATCCTACAAAAGGGCCTTTGAGGTTTGGCATTGGCCAGGCTGTGAGACTTCCACTCCTGCTTCAAGCACAGTAGTTTTGTGTTACTGTCTTTGGATCAGACAGCATTTCTGCTTCTACAAGAGTAGTTAAAAGACACTGCTTTAATCGATCTGTGGAGTTTGATTTATCTACTTTTGGATGAATCCATTTGCCAAGTCAGAGGGTCAGGTCATAGGGCAACTGATGCCCTGTTCCCTGGCACTCATAGAATGTCACTGGGTCTTTTTGAGAATAACTGTGCCATTTTAAACTTCGTTTTCTCCATCCTCTTTCTAAATCCATAGCACAAAGAAAAGAATACTTAAATCTAAAAGATTGATAATGTGAGGTGTTCGAAAGGATGTAGAGCAACTGGAATTCTTATACACTGCTGGTGGGAACATCAACTGATATAAAATTATTTCAGAAAACTGGCTAAAATTACTGAAGCCAGGGGCACCTGGGTGGCTCAGTCAGTTGGGTGGCCAACTTCGGCTCAGGTCATGATTTCACAGTGAGTTTGAGCCCCGCATCGAACTCTGTGCTGACAGATATCTCAGAGCCTGGAGTATGCTTCAGATTCTGTGTTTCCTTCTCTCTCTCTGCCCCTCCCCCAATCATGTTCTGTCTTTATATCTCTCAAAAATAAATAAACATTAAAAATATTAAAAGTAAAATAAAATTACTGAAGCCAAAAAAATAATCCATAGCAAGCAGGGATGTTCAGCACTAGTTATCATGTATCTCTGGAATAACATTCATTTACATCAGAACATAACCCCAAAGGGAGTTTTAGGGGAAGGTGTCAATCCATTTCTGAGTCAGAGGGATTTCAGGGGACTCCTTTATTTGCCTCCACCCCAAACTCCAGCCTCTGTTCGTCTCTCTTTTCACAAGGAGAGTACATGTGGACCTGGCAGATTCAGGCTTCTTTCTCAAGGCTTCTGCTTCCCTAGCACCTTGGACAGGGACACCTGAGGCCCTTTCCAAGACTATTTCTCTCAGGGGAACAATTTACTCTTGGCTCTGTGTATGTCAGCAGATCTCTTAAATTTCGAGGACAGTTGGATGAAATTGGATGTAACCAATTTGCATCTTCAAATTGATTTTGTACACATGGGCGTGTGCATTCACATCTCTAGGGACAAGGGGGGATGATGTTTGACAACTCATGGGCAATGAGATGACAGTTTGCTCTGCTTGCCTTTGAGCATGGGCCTTTGTAATCTTGTGCCTTAGTTGCCTTTTATGGAAATGAGAGGTGAACTGGGTGATCTCTGAAGTCTCCTTTGACTTTAGTGGTCCATGTTTTTGTTTGTGAGGAAACAGGGTGGTAAAAGCAGTGGTCCATGTGCACTGTGTAGCTGAAGGGCAGCACAAATGGGGAGAGTAAAACTGCTTTGCACAGTCTTGACCCAAGACCAGATTCGGTATTTGGATGTCATAACAATGAGCAAATTGGGAGGTGTAGAGGGTTAGGAGGCATCCTTTGTGTTCCCAGGATAACCTTCTGCAGGCTTGGTGTCACTGGGGTTGCTGTGGGTAATATAATAGGTCATTACACCCCTCTGAGCCTCAGTTGGTATACAGTGAGGCTAAAAATAACACCTCGCAGGGTGGTTGAGGAAAATAACCAGGAGACTTTTGGGGCATCACAGACGCTCATCAATTTGACATTCCTTCCTGGCCCTAGATCTGTAGTGGTAAATTTGGGCAAAGCCCACCACAGCTCACCTCTTCATCTTTATCTCTTACTCCTCGCACAGCTCAGGGACTTTTTCTGCAACTGTCCCTCCCCCTCCCTCTCCTGCATCATTAATTTTTACCTCTTTACTCTCTGCTAGTGTTCCCATCAGAATACAAACATGCTATAATAATATCTTCAATCTTTAAAAAAAAAAACTCCCTTGACCCACACATACATCTTCAGCTACTCTTCAATTTCTCTGCCTGCTTTGACAGTGAAACTCACTGGTAACTTGCTGCTTCCACTTCCTAGCCTCTGATTCTCCTGTGAGGCCATTCCAATCAAACCTTTACTCTTACCACCTCCCTGGAATAGTTCTTGCCAGGGTGGCTGACTGCTAAATTCAGTGGTCACTGCAGAGTCCTCATGTTGGCCTGTTAGCAGCATTCCTTACAGTTAAATCACAGTATTTCTTGAAACACTTTCCTCCCTTGGCTCACACTTACTGTTTGTTAATGGTCATTTTTTCTGGTTTTCCCTCTCCTTCTTGACTTCCTCCTCCTGCTTTCTACATGCCCAGTGCTCAGTTCTCACACCTGTACTTTATGTTGCTCCTCAGATTTATATCCTGGGTCTGGTTCTGACCTCTCTACCCTGGTCACAGATACATCTAGCCAGCATGCTCAATATTGCCACTTGGTTGTGTAACAGGCTCCTCAAACTTAACACATCCTAACCTGAACACATCTTAGAAACTGGCCTCTCAGACTTCCCCATTTTGGTAATGGGCAAATTACTTTTTTCAGATGTTAGACCAAACACTTTAGAATCATCTCTGACTTCTCTCTTCCTCTCACTCTATGTCCAACCTATCACCAGAATGGGCAGCCCTATCACTGAAATAATCCTGCCTCCAATCAATGCTCCTTACCTCTACCACAACCTTCCTGAAGCAATGTCACCACTATCTCTTACCTAACTAGTGCAGTAGCCTACCCTCCCATCTCCCTGATTCTGCTCTTCTTCCTTACAGTTGAGAATGATAGTCATCGTTCTGAATGATAATTTTAAAACATGTCAAATCATGTCACAAGTCAGTGTAAAACAATCCAGTACATTCACATCTCTCTCAGAACAAGCTTTACATGATCTGGACTTTCCCTACTACTCTGACCTCACCTTTGTCCTTTGCTCACTGTTGCAGCCACATTACATTCTGGTGTGCTGAGCAGAGTCCCACCCAGAGCCTTTCTACCTGCTGTTCATTCCTCTTGGAATGCTCTTCTCCCCAGACACTCATGATACTCATCCCCTTACCTCATTCAGGTCTCTACACAACTGGCACCTCTGCAGAGAGCCTTCCATACATCCTATCTAAAATACACCTTTGTCATTCTCCCCCAATTCTTCTTTTTATTTTAAAAATTTAACAATGTTATTGAGATATAATTGGCATACAATAAATCATGCATATTTAAATTGCACCATTTTGGTAAGTTTTGACATATGTATTCATCACAAATCATCAGCACAATCAAGATGACTTATCCTTCCATGACTCCCAAATGTCTACTTGTGCTGCTTTGTAATCTCTTCATGCTTCTTCCCCACATTCAAGCAATTATTGACCTGGCTTCTGTCACTATAGATTAGTTTGCATTTTCTAGAATTTAATATAAATGGAATAATATAGTACATATTTTTTGTGTGTCACATTTCTTACTCAGCATAATAATTTTGAGATTCATCCATGTTATAGTGAGTATCAAATCATTCATTCCTTTTCATTGTTGAGTAGTATTCCATTGTGTATTGATCCATTCACCAATTGCTGCATGGGGTATTTATAGTTTTCAGCTACTACAAATAAAGGTTCTGTGAACATTCATTTACAAGACTTTGGGTGAACACATGCTTTCCTTCCTCTTGGAGAAACACCCTGGAGAGTAATGACTGCGTTATAAGGGAAGTGTATGTTTAATTTTCAAGCAACTGTCAGATTGCTTTCTGAGGGGCTGTATCATTGTACAAATCAACCAGGAATGTGTCTGAGTTTTGCTTTCCCCCTATTCTTGCCACCACATTTAGCAATTCTTAAAGGTATGTAGTATTATATCATTGTGGTTGTGATTTAGAGCTCCCTAATTACTAATTATATGTAGCATTTTTCTTCATGTGCTTGTTTGCTACCCATATGTCGTATTTGGTGAAGTGTCTCTTCAAAACTTTTGTCCATTGTGTTAGTATTCTGGTGCTACATAACAAAAAGTACATACTTATTATCTCATGAATTCTGTGGGTAAGGAGTCTGGGCACAGTTTAGTTGAGTCCTCTTTTGAGGATCTCCCCAGGCTGCAAAATGGTGTTCTTCTGGCTGATTTCTCATCTGGTAGCTTGACTAGAGGAGAATATATATCCTGGCTTATCAGGTTGTTGACAGGACTCATTTCCTTGCAGCTGTGTGACTGGGACCCTGGATTATTACTAGCTGTTTCATCGGGAGTGTCTACACTTACCTCTAGAGGCTCCCTGCAAGTCCTTGCCATGTGACATTCTCTGAGGCAGTTCCAAACGTGGCATTTGGTTCTTCAGGAAACCAGTAGGTTAGTTTGTCTCTCTTTAGTCTGCCAAAATGGAGTTTTATGTAGCATAAGGTAATCAAGAGAGTGACATCCCATCACCTTTGCCATAATCTATTGGTTAAAAACAAGTCATAAGTTCTACTTACACTCAGGGGAGGTGTTTATAAAAGGATATGACTTATTAGGGATCACCCTGAGGTGTGCTCATAGATTCATTATTTTATTTGGTTGTTTATCTTTTATTATTAAATTATAGAGTTCTTTATATTTTCTGGATTTATTTTTTTTAAGTCTCACATATTTATTACTGAACTAACCTACTGGTGCAGAAGCATAGTAACAGAAAAATCATTTCCCCCATGAAACATGTCTACTGTTCAGGTAGTAATGATGTTTACAGAGTGATAGTATATGAGCATGTGACCTTCATGCAGCATAAATATGTGTGACATCTCATGTGCAATCCCTTATATACCCAGCTTGGTTCTTCTCCAATGTCTCCTCTTGGAGTTGTATCTGATTTTATTACCAATTTTCATCTTAATCCACTGGGAAAAGGGACAATTCTGCTTTTGCTTCTTGTCTGGGAATCCCTTGACTCTAAAAGTTCTGAGAAAACATGATGAGGAACAGTCAATTGCACATGCCATGAGGGCAGAGAAAAAGAGAGATCTGGAGGCATGTTTTTAAATTACATATAGTGTCGCCTGGGTGGCTCAGTCAGTTAAGCATCAACTCTTGATCCCAGCTCAGGTCTTGACCTCAGGGTGTGAACCCTACTTAAAAAAATAAATTAAAAATATAATTTTCTCCCAGTCTGTGACATGTCATTTTTTTCTCTTAAAAGTGTCTTTCAAAGGTCAGAAATGTTGAATGTTGATGAAGTCCAATTTTTCAATTTGTTCCTTTATGGGTCATGCTTTTGGTGTTGGAGCAAAGAGATCTATCCCTAATGAGGTCACAATGGGTTTCTTCTGTATTTTCTTTTAGGAGTTTTTGTAGTTTTATATTTAAGTGCATGATCCATTTTGAAATAATTTTTGTAAATCATGTCAAAATATGATTGGTGTTTATTTTTTGCATATGGCTATTCAATTGTTGGGATATTGGTCTTTTGTTTTATTGTAATATTATTGTCTGGTTTGGGGATAATGCTGATCTTAGATAATGAATTGGGAAGTATTCTTCACCTTAAGTTATATGGGAGAGTTTATACAGAATTAATATTATTTCTTCCTTAAAATTTTGGTAGAATTTGTCTTTGAAAACATCTGGGCCTGGAAATTTCTTTGTAGGAAAAAATTTCTTTAATAGAATCAAGATTACTCAAGTCATCAAATTCTTGAGTGAACATTGGTAGTTGGTGTTTTTCAAAAATATGTCCATTTCATTTGTTATTGTCTAGTTTGTGGGAATAAAGTTTTTGTAAAATAATGTTCCATTATTATCCTTTAAATATCTATAGAATCTGCAGTGATGTTGTCTCTGTTATTCCTAATATTGGTAATTTTTCTTTTCTCCTGAAAACACTAGAAACTCATCAATTTTATTGATGTTTGCAAAAAGTTTTTTGTTTCATTGATTTTTCTATATTGTTTTCCTATTTTTAATTTCATTGATTTTTACTCTGATCTTCATTTCCTTTCTCCTTTCTTCAGCTTATTTTGAGTTTAGCTTGTTCTCCTTTTTGTAATTTCTTAAGATGTGAATTGAGGTTTTGAGACATTTCTTCTTTTCAAAAAAGGAGTTTGGTGCTAAATTTCTCCAAAGTAGTGTTTTAGTACTATCCTGTCAGTTTGCTCTGTTTTTGTCATTTTCGTTCAGTTCAAAATACTTTATATTTTTCATTTTGTTGACTTACGGATTGCTTAGAAGTACATTAGTAAGTATTGAGATACTTCCCAGAGAAGTTTCTGTTATTTATTTCTGGTTTAGTTATATTGTGGTCAGAGAATTTATTTGTATGACAAATTCTTTCCAATTTATTAAGACTTTAAATTTATGGCCCAGGATATAGTCTATCTTAGGATATGTTTTCTGTACACCTGACAGGTATGTGTATTCTATTTTTGTGGGTGGAGTTTTCTACAAATATCAATTGAGTCAAGCTGATGGATGCCATTGCTTAATCTTCTATGTCCTATTGATTTCCAGCCTATTTTTTGATCAATTATAGAGAAAAATATTGAAGTTCTTCACTAAAATGGTCTCATAGTTTTATCAGTTTTTACTTCATGTACTTTGAAACTTTATTATTAGATGCATCACCTTTTGAGGGATTGTTTAGTGATATGGATGAATTGACCATTTTATTATTATGAAATGACTTTCTTTACCCCTGATTATATTCTTTACTCTGTAATATACTTTGGTATTACTACAAGCACTGTAGCTTTCTTTTGGTTAGTGTTGTATGTAATTTTACATCCTTTGGCTTTAACATATTTTGTGCTTTTATATTTAAAGTGTGATTCTTATAGACAACATACAGTTGACTCTTGCTTTTTTTTCTCCCAATTTAACAATCACTTCTTTTTATTTGGAGTATTTAGACCATTTACACTTAATGTGAGTATTAATATAGTTATGTTTAAATCTATTTTCTTGCAAGATGTTTTCTATTTATTCCACTATTCTTTGTTCTGATCTTCCTATTTTCTATCTCTTTTTGGATTGTTTTTATTGTTTCATATGTAAGATGATTATAACTCTTTGTTATTTTAGTAGTTTCTTTAGAGCTTATACTATACAAATTGAATTTATCAGTCTACTATCAAATGTATAATATGAGAAAATTACAACAGTATACTTCTCTTTCTCTCCTAACATCTTTTGTGTTATTGTTGTCACAGATTTTTCTTTTACATGTTATAAACCCTATACTACAATTGTGATTATTTTTGTGTAACTAATTATTTTAAAAGATACTTAAATAATAAAAAAGAAATATTATATATTTATCTATGAATTTCCCATGTTAGGGTTCTTCGTTACTTTCTTTAGATCTATATTTTCATCTGGTATCATTTTCCATCTTCTTGTAGGACTTTCTTTAGTGTTTTTTATATTCCAGATTTGCTGGTGGTGATAAATTCTTTCACTTTTTGTATGTCTCAAAAGTGATTACCTTTTTTTTTTTTTAAGATACATTTGCTACTAAAGAATTTTAGGTAGACAATTTTTTCTTTCAGTAACTTAAAGATGTGGCTTCATTGCTTTCTGGCTTGTATTGTTGCTGATGAGATATCTGCTGTCATAGTATTCTTATTCCTCTTTATACAACATATCTTTCCCCCCGCTCTGGCTGCTTTTAAGATTTTCTTCTTATCTCTGGTTTGATTTGATTATGAGGTGCAATCTGTAGTTTTCTTCATGTTTCTTGCACTTTGCTTTTGCTGAAATGCTTGAATCTATGGGTTTATAGTTTTTATCACATTTGAAAATATTTTGGCCAGTATTCAAGTAGTTTGCTCTCTTCCCTTTCTCCTTCTTCTCCTTTGACTCTGATTACACATACAGGAGTTCACTTCAAATAGTTTCACAGCCTACCAAATGCTGTGTTTATTTTAAAATTTCTCTTTTCTCTCTGAGTTTCATTTTGAATAGTTTCTATTGGTATGTTTTCAAAGTATACTAATGTCTTCTTCTGCAACGTTTAATCTGCTACTAATCCCATACCATTAAATTTTATTTATCATATTATAGTTTTCATTTCTATGAGTCCAACTTTTTGTATCTTTTATGTCTCTAATTAACTTTGGAATTACAGTTACAATAACTATTTAATACCCTTGTCTACTAGTTCTAATGTCTGTGTCAATTTTGAGTTGGTTTCAACTGATTACCCTTTATCATCATGGACTGTATTTTCCTGTTTCTTTATATGTCTGGTAGTTTTTGATTGGATACCAGCCATTGTGAATTTTTCCTTGTTCAGTACTGGATTTTTTTTTTCATATAAATATTCTTGAACTTTGGTCTGCGATGAAATAGTCTGTGATGAAACTGGAAAAGTTAGGCCTTTTAGGTCTTGCACTTAAGATTTGCTAGGTGAGTCCAAATCAGTGCTTAATCTAGGGTTTATTATTATTTCTTCTCACGCTTGAGGCAAAATCCTAGAATTATGAAGTTTTGCAGTATGGCTGGTGGGAACAAATACTGTTTCTGGCCCTATCTGAATACTAGATACTGCTCCTTCTAAGCCTTTTGCATGATACTTTCCCTGGGCTTGGATATTTTCTACACACTTTTGCATATCAGTACTCAGCTGACTATTCAATGGGACCCTTCTCCTGATCTTCAGGGTTATCTCTGTGTACATCTCTCTCCTTTTTTATTCTGCCCTGGGAACTCTAAATCCCTTGTTCTCTCTGCACTCTCAACTCTGTCTTCTCACTAAAGGAATTTTCTGGGCTTCATCTTGGTTCCCCTTCCTTGTGCCTTGATCTGGAAACTCAAAGTAGGGACTACTGTAGGGTGCACTTTGTTTCTTGTCTTATGAATCATTGTACACTGTGACTGATGTACAGTATCTTAAAGGTCATTACATTACATATTTTGTCAATATTTTGAATATTTTAGGCAAGTGCATAATGGTCTCTCTTATTTGACTGGATACCTCCTTTATTTTTTTCATAAGTTTTATTACCATCTGATATTATATATTTATTTGTTTTTTCTTTCTTTCTTACTAGATGGAAGCTCAATGACAGCAGGTATCTTATGGTCACTACTGAGTCCTCTTTAGCAAGAATAGTGCCTTCTACATAATAGGTGCTCAATAAACACTTATTAATGAAAAAAAAAAAAAGGATGACTCAATGAATGAATGTATCCTAACACCTAGCCACTATTCCAGCACGTAGATTTCCTCATGCCCTCTACTGCTGTCAGGTCCCTGCCTTTTGCTTCTGCTCATGCTGGTTCTTGCATGATAAACTCTTCCCTCTTTTCTCTGAAATGCTTACCTATCTTTCAGGATCCACTTCCTATATATTCTTCTCAATAGATTCTTCTCCAATTTTTCTGGTTGATCCAGATTTCTTCCTTTTCCAAGATCCTTCAGCACTTAGAGTCAGAAACACATAAATTACAATTCCAATGCTCCTCATTAAGGCAATATGAGCTCTTTGAGGACTTTATCTCATGTATCCCTCTAAACTTAGAATAGTGCTGGTCTCAAATACATGTTGCTAATGGTTGGGGTCTCTGCATTTTGCAAACAGATTCTTTTGTTATTTCCCAGTTTCATTTTTTTCCACAATAGTGCTTCACATGTGTCATGGGCTGATAGCTTATCCGTTTTGAAGTTTTTAGATGCCAGGGTATCTTAATTGGGTTGGAGCAGAGAATTTGGAAGACATTTAGGTTTGAACACAAGGTTTATAAATGAGATCTGGAATAAAAGGGAGCCAGGAAGGATGAGGGACTAGTATTTGGTGACCATTAATTTATTCTATCTTTGTCTATTATCTCTTTTAAAAAATTTTTAACATTTATTTATTATTGAGAGATATAAAGAGACAGAGCATGAGCATGGGAAGGGCAGAGAGAGGGGGAGACATCAGGCTCTGAGCTGTCAGCATAGAGCCTGATGCACAGCATGAACTCATAAACAATGAGATCATGACCTGAGCCAAAGTCGAATACTTAACTGACTGAGCCACCCAGGTGCCCCTATTATCTCTTTTAACTATCTCCACAGAACTATGTTCTTACTATGTTAATATCAAGGCTGACATGTTAAAACAATGTTACTTGTTAATGAAGACGGATAATAGAAAGTGATTGGATTTATGGAAAAACATGCTGCTATGGACTGAATTGTGTCTCTCCTCCTACCATTTATATGTTGAAGCCCTACCTTTCAACATATTTAAAGATAAACTCTTTGAGAGATAACTGGGGTTGGTGATCATGAGAATCTCTTATATGAAGCAAAACTGGGGTTCTCTTCTCCTCTGTCTCTGCCATGTGAGCTCATGGCAGCCGGAGACCATCTGCAAGTCAGGGAGAGTGTTTCCACCAGGAACTGATCTTGCAGGCATCCTAATTTCTGACTTTCAGTCTTTAGAACTGTGAGAAAGTGAATTTCTGTTGTTTAATTACCCAGTCTATGGTCTTTTGTTATAGCATTCCAAAATAAGACACATGCCAATTAGTGTGTCATAACTTGGATGGATTGGTTAGAGGAAGTCACATCCCAAGGGAGATGTCCCTTATTTGGCCTTGATGAAAAATCCTCAGTGTTGATATTTGCCACAGATACCACTGAAAGCCACCCTAATGTGTCATTCAGTTGATCCGCTTCCTTTTCTGGTAGGGCTATCAAAAGCCTTCTACAGTGCAGTTCTCTCCAACTTCCTCACCTTGTTACTGGGGCCAAGGTCACCCTGATTGGGACTGTAAACATGGGTTAGATGCCCCAGACAGCTCTGAGGAGAAAGTGTCCTCCCTCTGTTAGGTTAAGGTAACAGTGTTTTGTGCCCTTGAAGCATGAAGTTAGTTCAGAGGGTGAACTATAGGAATGTTTGACCTCACCAATGAACAGCAGAATCCATGGAAGGTAACTCAATCCACTGTTAGCTCCTAATCTGCCTATATCATGTTCCAAATACCCCACCAGGTCTCCATAAAGTTCCCAAATGGTACAGGTCTCTCTTCTTGTGGTTTGTTTCTGATTTGTGGGATTTTCTTCCTCTCAGCTGCCATCAAACACAGACACATGACCCTTTCTCTAGCTCATTCTTTTTTTTTTTTTTAACTGAGGGATGGTCTCACTACTATCCTTCAGTTTTGCCCAGCAAGAAATCTAATTCTTCCCTTCCTGGTAATAGCCTGTGAGCATTGTCTTTTGTGCATCTCCCCAGTTAATGCTTCTAGGGTTAGAGCCCCCTCCCCCACCCTTTGTGATGATCTTACCTGCCAAACAGAAGGTCTGTTGGTCCATAGAAAGAAGATAACTTGGAAAGTATCCTGCTATCCCAGAAGCAAATTCTAGCATTTTTTAGACCTGGTACACATCCTGGTGTGACCTCCACAATGAATACAATTCCCTTCTGGGAATGTGGCCATCTGGGGCCTCAAAGATAATAGCTTGGAGTTTTTTCCATATTTTGATTTTTTTTGGTAAACCTTCTCTGTTTGAAAAGAACCTGGATTGTACAAATTCACCTGCTCGTGTTTATGGTTTTATGTATTTTATCTCTCCAACCATCAGGGAAAAAATTACTATGGCAGAAGTAAAAGTGGACTGGCCACTCTCATCTCTGTCAAACTCAGTGAACTGTTGTCAGATCACTGGGCTCACATGACAGGGCTATTTTTCTTCTGGAGTTGATCTAGTTCCCTGGCAAGCTGGATGTGATTTGTCTTAACACTCAGATTCCCCTGCCAGGGTGTTCATGGCAGGTTTTGACACATGGTCTTGTAAACATGATATTTTGAATTTTATTATATATACTTCTTTTGGACTGGTTGTTTTGGGCGTCTTGAGCACCCAAATTGGCAGCAACTCTTCTTGGGCTCTACTGGCAGCCATTGGGGGATGGGCAAGTTAGTTCTTTGTGTGACAGATCATTTTAACAAATATTTATTTATTTTGAGAAAGAGAAAGAGAGAGAGAGAGGGAGAGAGAGAGAGAGAGAGTGCAAGCTGGGGAAAGACAGAGGGAGAGAGCTAGAGAATTCCAAGCAGCCTCTGCCCCATCAGGGCAGAGCCCAATGCCAGTATGAATCTCACAAACTGCAAGACCATGACCTGAGCTGAAATCAAGAATCACTAAACTGACTGAGCCACCTAGATACCCTTGTGTGACACATTGTTAGAGACAGTTGTACTGATTGAAAGTGAAATTTCCTAATAAGCTTATTTGTGAATAGAACCTTTGTAATCAAACAAATGGTAGCTTGTGGAATACATTTGGGGGAAATTTTATGCCCTCTTCTTTATGAGGCATCTTCTAGCATTATTGACTCTGTTAAATCAGGCCACCTCAGATTAACAACATCCAAAGGATGAATAATCTCAATCAGGTAGAAAGGGAATATGCCCTCTTGTTTAGACCATGGATATAACTGTTCTAGAACCCACCAGGTCTACAAATTTTTCCTTGGAAAGTGAGGTGACTAAAGAGGATTAAATAGTGAGAAGAGATTTCAGACCCTTCAAACTCAATATATTTTATCTCCAGTCCCTTGAGGTAGATGTCTCACTTACCAGCAGAGTGTAATAAACTTAAAATTGGGGTTAGTTGTCAAGTGTTCCAGCAAAAGTTGGCCTTACCTTCCTGGTGCCTAGTTTGACAAGAACTAGTTAATAGTCAAAAACAAAACACAACAAAATCTTAAAAGAAAAAAAACCCAAACATACACACAAATTAGCTGGATTGGTGAAGACCTGTGAAAACAAAAACATCAGAAGCATCCAACTGAGACCTTATCAAATTTAAAGTCTGTTATAAATTTTACTTTGTTTAGAAAACACTTAGTTGTAATAAAACTCAGTGAGATGACCTGATTGTGGCTGATAGATCTGATAATAAAAACATATTTCAGGACAATTACCTGAGACACAATGCTGTTAAGAATAGGAGTTCTCAGATTCCAGTTGAGCTTGTGGTAGCTTACCTTTCCAGCTCTAAAGAGCCCAGTGTTTGTAGATCCTTCACATTGTGTCAAACTGTAGCAGAATAGCACGCCAGAGGAAGATCGTTTGTGCCTGGAGCCACCACTGAGTGGCGGGTCTCCAGTCCTAGTTATTTGCTCACCTTTATTGACTCTATGAACATTGATTGACTAACTGGATGAAAAAAGGTAGTTTATCCCACCTTTAAAAAGAGATAGCTCTCTGCATTTCCCAAATACAGACTTACTAGTTTGGGAACATTCTATGGAAAATGTTTGCTTGACAAACTAACTAACTAAAACTTTGTTTATGAATAAAACAATGTTTTTATTTCTATTTTTAATTATTTTTAAATTTGTTCATGTTTATTCATTTTTGAGAGACAGAGGGAACAGAGTGTAAGTGGAGAAGGGGCAGAGAGAGAGGGAGACAATCTAAAGCAAGCTCCAGTTCTGACTGTCAGCCCAGAGCCTGACGTGAGGCTCGAATTCACTGAGACCATGACCTGAGCCGAAGTTGGATGCTCAACTGACTGGGCCACCCAGGCGCCCTGAACAATGTTTTTATGTGAGAAGCAAGCAGACTTTTAGATAAGGCTTTTCAACCTCAGACCACGTTTTTAACCAATTACTGTCTGGTGTTGAAGTCTACCAGGAACAATATTAGATCATGTGAGGTTTTCGTTGACTCTTTCCTGGCCTTTCCATTTATGATGGGCTAACACATGAGCTGACCAAAGATCCATAGTTACTGATACTCATACATGGTTAGCACTGCAATTTTATAATAGCAGTCAGGGTCAGTAGATAGAGCAGTAAAATCAGGGAAGTGTTCTGAACCCCATCATTTCAATTTGTTCCTTAATGGTTTGATATCACCTTCTTGCTGAATGGGACATGAACACCCCTATTATGGTGAAAGCAAAAGCATGCGTTGTTTTATATTTAGATCATAGTTTTCACCACGTAGAGCTAGGAGTGTCTTGAAGAGACAAGAGATCTGATGCCTACTGCCAAAGGAAACCTCCAGAGTAATGATCACAGAAGCAATGCTACAAAATTTGGTAGATGTTTCTAACTACCTGCTTTCACTAATTTATAAACAAAAATTGTGCATGGTTAGGAGTGTGGACTTTGGCTTCAACTGCCTGAATCCAAACCTAGGCTTTGATACTTATTAGTTGCATGGCCTGGGGTCTCATTTTCTTCATCTGTGACCAGTAATAGGGCCTACCTCTTTGGTGAGCTTACATGATTTAGTACATATAGAGTTCTGGAAGTAGCTGGACATTTGTAAGGGCTTGTTATGAATCCATAAAATTTTCTTTTATGCATACCCACTTTAAAAAGTCCAGGCCAAAATTCTTATGGTTATCCTCCATCTTGCTCACCCATCTATCTGTGCATTGTGATTGAGCCAGGACTCTCTACTTAAAAAATGAATCTTTGAGTTGTCTGCTTGTTGGTTTCTCCAGTTGGAGGAGGGATGGCTTCTCCTCAGCCATTCTCCTTGAGGGGCTCCTCAGCTCAGCTCCCACAAGAGAATACCACTCTTACCCTTGGCTCTGCTGCTAGTAAAGGGGCATGCATTTGAAATGGCAGCCCAGACTAGCTGCACCAAAAGTGCTTTCTAGAATGAACAGCCCTGAACTCATTATCTCTCAATTCTGACTTAAACTCTGCTAAGAAGAACAATACATAATGAGACTCCTCAAGTGACAACCTGGAGTCTAAAGTCTCGATAGTCTGAAGTCTATCCCAGGTCATACCACTAGAGTTGAGCACCGAGACCTCATCGCTCTTTCTCGTGTCCCTTCCCTCAAGCCCTCCTGCCTTCACTACATGGGCTTTTGGTGGGACACTCCTGGTCCATATGCGGAATGGTTGGAACAAATCTCTGTGGTATAAATTTACTACAAGAATGTTGCTTATTGCATCATATAGGGGTTCTCCTTAAGGTGTCCCTGGAGATATTTTTTCTCTGGTCTCAGTGCCAAGTACAACTCTACTTCTGGTCATCTGGTGTCTCTCTTAGCAACCCTGTAAATTATATAAATGACCAACCTCTCCTTTTCACATTAGCTTCTATAATGTTTGGGGCCAAGAGTGTGGCCAACTCCTAAATCTTTGTCATCTTCACTTTCCTAGCTTCATTTCTGGCTTCCATTTTATCCCTATCTTAATTCCTTTTCCTTTTTGCTGTTAGCTTCAGTCTTTACTTTGTTACCTTATGTTTCCCTAAACTTTCTTAAATATAAATAAGCCTCCTTAAACCTTCTGTACAGTAAGGTGAGGATATACATGAGTAAATAAACAAGTCTGGGGAGTGGTGTAGTCATCCCACTTCAGAGATGAAGAAATTGAGGTTCTAAAGGGTAAACCAACTTTCCTAGCATCATAAAGCTAGTATGTATGTAGAAGGCCAAGGTCAAACTTCACTACCAAGGTCACTTTTCACTACTCTCCCCGTACTCAGAAATATATTCAGATAGAGGTATATAAGGGATTAGAGGAGCCACTGACTCAAGTGGCTGGTGTGTGTGTGTGTGTGTGTGTGTGTGTGTGTGTGTGTGTTTGTGAAGCTGATGAAAACTGAAAACTACACTTCTGCTTCCCATCCAGGAAGGACATATTTATAGAACATGTTGGTCATCAGAATATAAGTAATCTGTAGAGTCAATCCCAAATGAATTGTAACTTTGATTAACGGAGGCTGGTTAGCTTGGGTAATTGAATTGTCAAGTTAACTGAGAGTCAACTCAATAGACTACACTCTTCCACTCTGACAATTGAAAGGTTTTTTCTTTTTTTTTTCATAATATTTTATTGTCAAATTGTTTTCCATACAACACCCAGTGCTCTTCCCCTCAAGTGCCCTCCACCATCACCACCACCTGTCTTCCCCCTCCCCCCTCCCCCCCAACCCTCAGTTCATTCTCA
>NC_043700.1:40824005-40847446 GCF_006229205.1 Suricata suricatta | reverse complement strand
ATGAAGTCCCAAGGGTTCAGTTTTGCTTTAATTTCCCTTGCCTTGGAGGATGTGTCAAGCAGGAGATTGCTGCGGTGGAGGTCTAGGAGGTTTTTCCCTACTTTCTCCTCGAGGGTTTTGATGGTTTCCTGAAAGGTTTTTTTCTAATAGTCTCTGACTATTCTCCTGTTTCAGTTACTATAATGTAGTGTGTATATTTGGGTCATTATTATAATTCCAGAGTCTATTCAAAGCCCAATGCAATGCCTAGAGCAGAGTAAGCCCTCATGATGCTTCTTGATTCTGTTGAATGTTAGGAGTGTTCTTGGGCTTTGGGGTCAAGCTTGTATTCATCACTTCTCTCTGAGTAAATCTTAGTCTTATAGGCTGTGGGGGCAGGACTTTGACCCCACTGCAAGCATGTGTGTTTTCCTCAACCCAGCCCAGTGCTGTCTAGTCCACTGACCTGAACTGTGGGGAATTCTCAAAATAGTAGTCAGAGACAAGTCCGTTTTGCTCTGATTTTCTTGTGTCACTTAAAATAGAAGCTCAATGATTCTGTTTTAGTTACTTGAGAATTCACATTGGCAGGAGTTTAGCTAATCAAAATTTTGTTTGTCTGTATGACTTTCTTATTAACCATAACCATTTATTGAGTCCCTTCTGTGCACAGAAAAATGTGCTGGGCTTTTGAAAATACAAAGATGTATGAAGACTGAAAAAGCTTGAGTTCATGGTGATGAACAGACCATGCTGGCTGCTGTTTGTTGAAGGCAGTATGAATTCTCTTCTATGATATATCAGAAAGAGCACATGCTTTGGCCTCAGACTCACTACTGACTTTCTGTCAGACTTGTGAATAATCCTTTAACCTAATGGAACTTCAGTTTCTTCACCTGTAAAGTAGAGACACAAATGTCTGTCCAGCTTGTTAGAAAGTCCAAACATAAAGTATGTGTGTGAAGCCCTGGCATATAATAGATGCTCAACAAATGGTAGCTGTTAATATTGTGCCTCAGAGCATTCTCTGCCCAGCAAAACAGGGAACACTCTTTTAGAACTGTTTTTAGAATGTGTGATATGATTTCTGTGAGATCTGCCTGGATGGCAGGTTGAAAGGCCAAGGCCACTGTAAACTACAGCGCCAACCCATGTAAATCCTCACTTGAGCATAACCCCCTGCATCACCGTAAAGATCTGCATGCACTGCCATCAAGCACTGTTGAGCAGCGTGCACCTGCCTTCCTTCCACATTCATCAAGCCCCACAGCCACCCAAGAGAGAGACACTGTGTTCTAGGCTTGTTCCACATGCTTTTTGCTTTGAGAGACCAAATCAATAGGATAAAATGTGGATTTGTTCTTCAGAGATGTAGAGAAGAGTGGTGGGGGCCAGAGGGAGTGGTGAGGAAGCAGGGGATGGGAAAGAGTGAGGTGGAGACACTCTGCTTAGGGGTGGGAAGGGGTGTTAAGAGAAGGGAAAATGAAGGCAGGCACAAAGCATGTACCTTCTCTGGGGGTTTACAGCTTGTAAGTCCAGAGGCTCTTTGCACCTCACAGACTGAAACAACACCCCCAAGTTGGGGTGAGGAGTTGAAGGCTGCTTGCATCCGCCCTGGCGGCTGTCCCACCAGCAACAGCCTCATCCCCTCTGTTCCTTTTCATTCTTCTTTCCTTCTTGGTTCGCTTTTCTCCACTCCCCTTCTGCTTCTAGCACCTCCTTCCTGCTCTTTTCCAAACCCCAGGGGTGGTGCATAGGTATCTCTTTCACTAATGGAAACTTTCTACTGCCCCATCCCCTAACTAAGCTGCCAACCCCAGCTGCTCAGTGGGATGCACCTCAGCCTGTTATTAACTTCAGTTCAGCTGCCAGCCCAGCCATGTGCAGACTTATTCTGCTGGCAGGGGTAGACATGGGTGTCAGCAGAAATGATGGCACTGGGACTGAGTGCCTGAGTCCAAATGGCCCAGAGCTGCCTGGTGGCATGAGGGGCAGACGACCCAAGGAGACAGTGCAGGGAGGGGGACATGGGATGTGATTAGAGTAAGATGCCCCCCAGCCTCCCGCAAGGCCTGGTGAGTGCCAGGGAAGCCTCTGAGTCCTCATCATACAGAAAAAAGTCTATGCCAGGCTGAGCAGACAGGGAGGAAACATGCTGGCAAGGAAGGAGCCTTACCCGCAGTTCTGGAGGGCCCAGTGTCCTCTCAGGTTGTGTATCTGTTTTGACCCCAGCTTCCTCAACTTTTTAAAAAATAGTTGTCAAATTGGTTTCCATATAACACCTAGTGCTTTTCCCCACAAGTGCCCCCACTTCACGACTATAACCCCCTTCTCCCCTCCCCCTCCTCCTTCAGCCCTCGGTTCGTTTTCAGTATTCAATAGTCTCTCATGACTTGTGTCCCTCACTCTCCCCAACTCTCTTTCCCCCTTCCCCTCCCTATGGTCCTCTGTTAGGTTTCTCTTGTTAGACCTATGAGTGCAAACATATGGTATCTGTCCTTCTCCGCCTGACTTATTTCACTTAGCATGACACCCTCAACTTTTTTTAAAAGTTTATGTATTTATTTTGAGAGAGAGAGAGAGAGAGAGAAAGAATGGGGAAGGGGCAAAGAGGGAGAGCAGGGAGAGTGGGAATCCCATAGGGCTTGAACACATAAACTGTGAGATCATGACCTGAGCCAAACTCAAGAGTCAGATGCTTAATGGACTGAGCCACCCAGGTGCCCTTCAACTTCTTCAACATTAAGATGAGAACAGTGATTCCTGCCCTACTATTCATGGAGCTCTGGTGAGGCTCAAATGAGGTGAAGTGAGCTAAAGGACAGGAAGCCTTTTCTAACCATGAGGCATGGTATGTTAGCTTGGGCTGACCTAATGAAGTACCATAGACTGAGGGGCTTAAACAACAGAAGTTATTTCTCATAGTCTGGTGGCTGAAAGTCTAAGATGGTGTGGGCATGGTTGATTTCCTCTGAGGTCTCTCTTGTGAGCTTTCAGATGGCTGTCTTCTTTCTCCGTCCTCACATGGTCTTCCCTTTGTGTGGGTCTGTGTCCTAATTGCTCCTTCTTATAAAGTCACCAATCAGATTGGATTAAGATCCACCCTAATAACCTCATTTTAACCTTCTTTAAAACCCTGTCTCCAAATATAGTCATATTCTGAGGTTACCACTCCAACACATGAATTGTGGAGGAACAGAATTCAGTTCATGACACACAGCTATTTCTATTGTGATCAGTCACCCTGAGGTTGGGGCCTGTCTAGCAGATGGTCCCAACTCCATCTGCGTTCACCCATGGCAGATGGGAGGAAGGAGGGTGGGTTCCAGAGCCCCTGGGAGGTCTGGGTCATTCTTCAGGAAAGGCAGTGGGAACCCAGTGGTTTATCTTCCTTGCACAGCATGCATGCAGGTAAAACTTCATGTCCCATGGGACTTCTAGTGATGCTCAGAATTGGTGACTTAAGCCCAAATCTGTCCAGACACTCCTTCAGGGAGCTACAAAGAGGTTATAGAACTGGTCCTGCCATCCCCAGTCATGGTTTCTGTCTCTATCCACTCCCACCCCTGAGATAAGTGTAAGGATTTGGGGAGTCATGACTCACTCATCTGTGAGACGTTCTGAGGCTTCTCCTTTCCTTTTGTCTGGCTAGGAGGGCAGCCCTTTTCAAAGGCAATGATGAGAGGTAAGATATTCCCTCATAGAAATTAAGGTATCCAAGCTCTCTCCCTAGCTGCGTTCTCCCTGGACTGGGGAGCTGGCAGACTTATCAGAGTGTTATCACTAAGATGATGTTCAAGGTGGCAGAGAGCTCAAGTGACAGCTGACATGTGTTTTGTGTGTTGCCAGGAGTTGGGGTTGGGAAACAACCCTGGTACTTCTTACCTTGGGGTCTCTTGTGGTGGGAGATTGGCTGGAGCACTCTGTGGGTGGGGATAGAGAGAGTAGAAATAAGGTGAGTTGCTTGGACAGTAGGAATGGCAGCCCTGGCCCACCTACATTCCAGGGTCAGTCTGAAGGATTCTGGAGGGTAGAGGTGGGAGGCTGGACCTCAGAAAGGATATACCTAACAGGACAGCTGAAGAGAGGCACTCTTCCCTTTCTCTATTGTTGGCAGTAGAAGGCCGAGTGAATCTGGCATGCAGAATAGAATTGCTAAGGAAAAGATTCCAAGAACTATCCTGGTTACTGGGGTCTTGCTGTCCTATCAATCCTGTAAATGGTAGACACCCCAAATTCAGCCCACCTGACAGCAAAGTAATCTAACTTTTCCACCACTGACCACCAATGCTTCACATCTACTCCATGCAGAGGGAGGGCAGATGGGATGGTAGTCTCTACTGTAGTGGAGACCAGGCTTATATGTCCTGCAGAGTGGCCAGACACCTATCTGTGGGGTGATGAAAGGATGGGGCCCATGCTTCTCTTCTTTGGTTGACTCAGCCTTGTAAGTTTTTCTTTCTCTAATGAAACCTTAATCTATACCATGTGATACTGTACAGTTGTCTCTAACCCTGGTGCACCAAGTAGTGACCCATAGGGACTACCTTGGCATGAAATGCCTTCAGATAACTGTGCACTCAGGTAGAGGTTACCTGCACCTGTGGAGCTGTGCAGAGTTGAGAGATACCCAGAAAACCTCTACCTTAGTCTGCTCGGGCTGCCACATCATGGTAACACAGATGGGGTATTTTAAATAACACACATTTATTTTCTCACAGTTTGGAAGACTGGAAGTCCAAGATCAAGGTGCTGACATTGTGGTTTCTAGTTAGGATGCTCTTCCTGGCTTGCAGACAGCTACCTTCTCTCTGTGTCCTCACATGGCCTTTCCTCTGGGCACATGGAGAGAGAAAGCTCTGTTATTAGGACACCAGTGTAGTAGAATTAGGGCCCCACCTGCATAACCTCATTCAATCTTAATTACCTCCTTAAAGGTTCTGTCTCTAAATATAGTCACATTGAGGGTTAAGGTTTCAACAAACAAATTGGGGCAGGGGGGAACATGCTTAGTCCATGACACCTCTGTGCCACTGGAAAGCAGCCAGTTAAAAGTATGCAGCCTCTCTCATTCTACTTACCTGCCCCAACACTTGAGGAGAGGGAGAAGGAGGTGTTTTTTGGTGGTCCTCACACCTCCATCCAGGACTCCAGAAGAGAAATAGGAAGACACCAGACCTCCTATTCTCACTCCCTCCAGTCCTAGAGCTTAATTTTGCTCAGGAATGAGGAGAAGAAAAGTCTTAAATGGATGCAGATCAAAATGTAAGATGGACTGAGCTTTTTAATAATCAAAATCCACCAGAAACTTAGAGAATCTGCCCAAGGCGCCATTAAGGGATCTGCTATGCTTCGAGGAAGAGAGATTGGATTTAGTAGTGGCCTGAGGTCAGACTGCTATAGATAAGTTCCATTGCTGGGGAAGATGAAGTTTTTGCAGCCAGAAGAAATTTATGTGATCCATGACTGTTCTGACATGCAAACACTCCAGGAACACCTAGTGGTGCTTGGAGTGGGCTCTCCCAGGGCACAAAGTCCCAGTGGAACAGGGCACACAGCAATGCACTGGGGCTCTCAATGCTTCCCAGGAGAGGGACATGGGGGGCATGAACGGTTGGAGGGCATCAGGGAAACAAGGAAGAAATGTGCTTCCAGCTTAGAGGTCTAGAGGCAGGAGGAGCATCACATGTTCCAGAACCTATGTGTTTCAGCCTAAGGCAGCCATTTCCTGGTTTTGGAGTTCACAGACCAGAATAAATAAATAATAGTTGGAAATCAATATAGGATTACCAGCTTTGTGTTTTGCTAAGAAAGGATACGAAGAAAAAACCCTGCCATCTATTATCACCATCCTTTCCTAAAAGAAAGGATATTTTAACATCCCCTTGCCCCAAACCAAAGAGAAGAGAAGGGATGTAAGCTCAGAATGATGTAAAGTTCGTTAAATTGAATAAATATAGCATTGGAAAACATTCACTGAATTGCCCTTGTTTTATTAATTTTGCTGAGGCTGTTGAAAACATCAGTAATCTGGCTGAAGCTTAGCTGATTATGCCTGTGTGTGAGTGTGTACATGAGTGTGAGTCTTTGCATGGGAAGGCAAGTGTGAAGGTATCTGTGCACATGGATGTGGGAGTCTGTGAGTGTAGGGATGAGTGTGTTGCTTGTGGGTGTGTGTTGGGGATGGAGGAGGAGGGGGAGGTGTGTGTGCATGGGAGGAAGAGCTGCAGGAGCTGGAGTCTGCACATTATGTATAGTATTTTGACTTGCTTAAAGCCCACCCCATAGTTATGGGGGACATTCTGCTCCCCGCCCTGTACCCACTGTACCATCACCTTGTTGCACCCTTTCCCCTCCTACCCTCTCCTCACTCTAATGCCATGGTAGAGCTGACTCCTAGGCCCACTCTTGGTCAGCACCCTCACCCCTAGACTTCTCACATTGTGCCAAGAAGAACGGCTGTTCTGTAAAGGAGTCTTTACAGCTTCTTGATACACAGTCACTCTGGGAAACAAAACTGGGCCAAGTCAGCAAAGGACTCGGCTCCCTTAAGCGCTGGCCCTGCCCAAGCCTCCCCTCCCCCTAGCTCTCCCCCTGGCTGGGACAGAGCCACTGGTGACCTTGAAACATCTTGGAGCGACCCTTTGGCCTCTCTTCTCATTCTTGTGGCAAAAGTCAGCTGACATTGGTCCAAACTCTTGAAGTGGGCTTAGGGTTCTCCCTCCTTGGTCCCATACCAACTCTGGGTCCCTTTGTATCACCCCTCCCCTCGCGTAACAGCTTGCTCCAGTCAGGCTTACCACCACCCAAGCCCTCCAGAATTCTGCATCTTCTCTTCTGCATAATTTTGACTTTTCAATTCTTTCCTGGGAAGACTGCCTTTCCGTATGGTAGCCTAACTTCGAAGTTCAGCTAAAATGCAACCTCTTCCAGAAAGTCTTCCTGGATCACTGCGATGAGTGCTGATTTTGACCACCCTGGTGAGGGGAGCATGGCGACTGGAGTCCAACCTCGAAATTCTTCCCTATCTTTTAAAACGTGTGCTTCCTGCACTGGGCCTCTATTTTACCGCTTTTAAGGTTGTCTTTTAATGGAGTCGTTTTTTAATGCTTATTATTTCTCATTGATTTTAATTTCTCATTTAATGTTTACTATGAAAGAGGTGGGTAGGAAACGGCAGCTGGAGGGGAGGTGAGCTCTGGCGCCCTGGGGGACTCCAGTGCAGCTGGGCTAGGTGAAGGCAGCTGGACTGGGAGCAGGGTGGAGCCAGTCTCAGTCCCAACTGCACCCCTCAGCTGCTCACAACTTCTCCGAACCTGCAAACGGAGATAAAACCCAGCACACTGTGTTGCTGTGAGAATGAACTTGGGGGGTGCCTGTATGGCACCCAGCACAGTGCTTGGGGCCACATCAGACACTCATGAAATAAGTGAAAATTCCTCTTCATTTTCATTCCCCAAGCAGAGTCCTGACCTGGTTTTTAAGGAGGACCAGCTCCTCTGTGAAAGGGCTGCTCCTCTGTGAATTATCGAGGGGCGGTTCTCTGGACAGACCAGGGCACACTGCTCGGTGGCAAGCAGAGCTTGGCTGGGTACAGCGCTGACCACACAGCCATGAATGGAGACCTCACAGTGATGCAGAAGACAGCCAGCCCCATGATTAACATTCCCCTTTCCTGCAGCGGAGCTGATGAGCATTTGGGCCTTAAAGACAGCCTCAAGGCCACTGTCAGGCAAAGGTGTTTGTGTGCAGAATCTTTGGGGTGGGGGGTGGGACGTGCACCACACTTTTTCTCTGTACCCGCCTCTTTTCTCCCTGTGAATGCAAGCTCCTTGAGGCAGGGAACTCCCACTTCTCTATATTTCTCTCCATCCGCTACTCTCTAGCATATAGGGGGTGCACAATGAGTGCTTGTCTAATGGGCATAAGGGTGAAGGGACCCAGGGAAGCCTTGATGGGAAGGAAAAATGGCCAATGAAGCCCTCACTTTTCTGGTCACGGCCTGTGAGGGGTGGGGAAACACCAGCTCATTGTTTTCCTCCTTCAGTCTCAAGTTCACTGACCTGTTATTTTGGCCTAATGCACTGCAACAGAATTTTCTGTCCCAATTGCTAGTGTGCCCTTGTAGTCTGACAGGCTTGCAGGTGCAGCACACGGTACGGTCCCTCTTGCCAAGTACTTTGATGTCCTAGTGTCCTGGGGAAGTTCGGTGCTCCTGCTGAAACAAAACACTGACTTCATTTAATTATTATTCTCTACTTCAGTGAGCCCTCACTGAGCACTTATTCAGTGCCAAGGATCCCTCTGGGACTAGGGATTGGAGGACACAGACCTGATCTCAGGGAGCTGGCATTTAACATATCAGTTGTGGCCTTAGTCACCTCTGTAGTCACAGTTCACAGGGACTCAGGTCACAGGTTTTGGGAGCAGAAGGAGGGTGTGGTATGGATAAGTTTGGTAAGAGGTAGTGGGGGGACAGGGGCTGGGGGACTGAGGAAATGGTGTTAGGCTAATCCTTCTTAGTAATGTCCATAGGGTTGTCCATGTCCAGCCTCCATCAGCCACCTGAGTGATTTTCTAAAATGTACATCTGGCTGCCTCAGGTTCCTGCTTTAGCAGCCATTCTAATGCCCTCTCTCTCATCTGAATACATTCCAAGCAGATATAAGCAAGACCTGAAGATCCTATTCACCTCAATCCCTCTGAACCCCAGGACTCACTCTGCACACCTTCTTGGGACTCCTGGGATCATCACCTGGATTGAATTACTTTTTCAATGCTTGGGCATTTCCCTCTGTTTGAAATACTATTACCTACATCCCTTGTCCCTTGGTTGATTCTTTCTCATTGTTTAGGGCTAATTTCATGTATCACCTCTAGGTAGCCTTCCTTGCTCCCTCAGGCAGCATTAGACACAGTAATCTCCTGGAGATCTCCCTAAGACCAAGACCCCGTTTCTGATTCAGTGTGTCTGTAATGAGGACAAAGATTTGCACTTTCTCACAAGCTCCCAAGTGCTACTGAGGCAGGACTGCACTTCGAATAGCAAAGCAGTCTAGGCTACTTACTGGGACTGGTTCAATTTCAAGCATCTAGCATAGGACCCCTTACCCTGGTGGGTGTCAAGGACTGCTTTGAGAATCAGATAAATACTTTGGACACTCCTTCACAAAAATGCACATATGCAAATAATTTTGCGTACATCTTCAAAGATTATATTGCCTTCACGCACATCCGGGTTGGCGATCCCTCCCCCAGGGCCATCAAGTAATGCAATGGTTACATGCACAGCCCAAGTGGTTACACACGCAGCCCTTGTGTTCAGAAGACAGCTTTGCTACTTAGCTAGCTTCCCTTTCTAAGCCTTAGTTTCCACATTAGAAAAGTCATTTAAACTTTTAGAACAAGATGATACTAATAGCAACTTTCTCATAGGGTTATTAAATGAGATGGCAAGGAAAGCGCTCAGCATGGGGCCTGGTAAACTCTGGATAAATCTTCTCCTTCCTCTTCTTCTCCTTCTTATTAATAATTTATGTGTATGGAGAAAAGCTGCAGCTAGAGGAACTGGGCTTCCCAGAGGGACTCTCCTCTCTTCCTGGCACCCCTCAGAGGGAGCTGGGGACAGAGTGACTGTCCCTTTCCTTCATCAAGGACCTTGAGGCTTCAGGAGCTTACATTCCAGAGTCACTCAGCTTCTAAGGAGTGGAATTTGTAGCTCCGCCCCAGAGCTGGTGGTTTTTTCCTGTATTTCCATGGATGAAAATAAGCAAACAAATGAAGGCATGAGGAGGTCTTTTTTCCCCCATATAAGATATTTGTTATTTTGCCACGTTTAAGAAAATGATATTAACTTTAATTTTCATCATTTTTGGCAATGTAACAAAGCTGCCTGTGAACTTTTCTCAACATATTAGTCGCTTGAGTGGTTAATTATTAGCCATTAATTTTGGTGAAGCTTTCTGCAAAGTGACTGCTCGAAAGAGCCATTTACCTGTTTATTCATACTTTCTACCAAAAACCTATTTTTCTTTACAATAAACCGTATATTAAACATGCAACCTGCTTTATTTACTTTTACAAAGAAACTCTGACCTGTGAAAACACCTTTCTTTTCATCCCACTTTCAAAACAATTCATTCATGCATTTTAGAAAGTTATGCAAATGAGTTTCCTTGATTTTAGAGGATTTTTCTAGAATTGATTTTGGGATTCTGTATTAATTACCACTACCCAGGCAGAGGGGCTGTCACATAATGGATATATTTAGCAAGAATGACAAGGCTGATAATTATGCACAAGGCGCTTAGAAAAGGGACTGTTTACTTTGATGTTTAATTTCAGCAGACTTCTTTAGTTTGTTAAACTTAATCAAAAGCAATCAAAATACACTAGTGTGAATTACTGCAAATTAATTTCAAACCAGCGGAAAACACCATGTCTTTCAAATGCGAATTTCAAGCTGGAACTTGGGCATGAACCACTCAAGGCAAGAAAGGGGTAAGTTGTTGAATGTGCTCTTAATTTAAGAGCTTGAATTAGGATCTGAGTGAGGACTGGGCAGGATTCTGTAAGAAACTGCCTTCAGGAAAGATGGAGGCCTAGGAATGACTTTCAGTATGGGGTTTAAGGTAAACTCAGCCTATGCCTTGGGAAAGTCACTTAAGCCCAGCTTCTCAGAGCCTCAGTTCCTGATCTGTTCAGCAACCTAATTCTTGCCTTGCTACTATTATCAGTAAAAAGACATTTTACCTTTATCATTTATATTGAGTGTTTACCCTGTGCAAAGTTCTATGTGTATCCTTACTTCCCTTGAACCTTACTATGGCCCTGTTGGGGGATACAGAGCCAATGACCAAGAAAAAATTCTTGAAGATGTCTTTGCTGTAAGAAGGTGATTTTGTTAAAGAACAGGGACAGGATTCTGGACAGGGGCAGGAGGAGCTGCACTGAGGATGTGAAGTGTGACTGGTTATATACTACGAAGTTGGGGAGGTAAGGTCAAAAGGGAGGCCTCCAGAGGTCTTTGATATGCTAAAGAGGACTCCCCAAATACCTGAGGCCTTGCTGTTGTCAAGCTGAGGTTGTTTCCCCTCTAGTGAGGCATTATCATTTGGACAGTAGGGGGTTCCCCGGAGAAACTTTTTACTCTGCCCGCCTCAAGGGTCTGTCAATGGGCTGCAGGTTATAAGGACATTTAATTTTACCTGCCATTTCCTTCTTGCCTTTGTTCCCCACATCACTATGGAAGGGTGATGTTGGGGATCCAGGGAACTGAGTAGATAGGTTTCTGGACATTAGGCTATTGATAAGATGGCCTTTTTCTTGTAATTTACTAAGATACTTGTAAACTGATGGAGACCCATGTCCTGTATGACTGTGATCTCTTTAAGTTGGCCATTTGTTTCCTTTCCTTTCCTTTGTTCTTGGGCAGCCAGGACTGCCTGAGGAATACCACACACATCCCACCTGGTGAGGGGGGGTGGGGGGGGGGCGTGCGCTAACTTGTATTTAATCCTCTGCTGGCCCCATGCTCCCTTATCACCTTGAAGTTGGTGTCCCCAGAGAACAGATAAAGACTGTTCCAGGACTCTCTGAGCCAGGCACTCTCTAGATTACTCCTCTAGGGACAGGGTGTTTAGTTTCAGCAGACTTCTTTGGTTTGACAACTTAATCAGGAGCAATCAAAATATGCTTATAAACATATAAAAAATTAATTTTAAGCCAATGCAAAAGATATATTTCCCTACCATGGAGAATCAAATGAGAAAATGGATGTGGAAATATTTTGTAAAATGTGGACTGCTATGCAAATGAACAGTATTAATAGTGAGTGAGCAAGTCTAGTGAGTATGCAGAGGCCAGTTCTGCAGATGAGGATGCTCTTCTCCTCTATCTCATGACTCAGCATGGGAACCTGGGTTTTATTTTATGAGATTTGTAATTCAATGGGGCCCACTGGGTCATTCAAACATTGATTCACTGAATACACTTTCTGAGTTTACCTACCAAGATCAAGGTACAAGAAGAGGGACACAGAGCTTTGTAAGATGTCACCTTGACCTCTGGGAGCCCACGATGTAGTGACAGAGATCAGCACATACATTGTTCATGGTAATCCAAGGATCCATGAATAGGACCATAAATGATGACACTTGTTTGGCACTATTTTAAGATGGAAACTTTACCTTATTTACCAATGCATTCCCCGCTCCTGGCACACAGATTGGCTACAGTAAGTATGTAATAAATTTCACTGAATGAATGAATTTTAAACAGGTCCTGGATATCAGAGTGGGCATGCAGAGTAGATTACAATCAATGGAACTTTATTAAGATTAACTTAGTATTTATGGGTGGGAAGGTTCTGAAGGACACCTCATGATGAAAAAGCAGTGTGAGGTGTTGCAATACCACGTATAGTTGGGTACAGCATTAAGTGGGAGTGGCAGGTTAATTGTGACCACCCCGGGGTGGGCTTTGGTTCCCAGGCTGCGGAGGCTGATGTTTATTCTGCAGGTTTTAGAGGAAGGGAGTGCCCTACACTGTAAGACAGTGTCATTCTCTTGACCAGACTGCCCAGGGTTTGAATGGAATTAATTTGGGCAAGCTACCTAAACATTCTCCGCTGCAATGTCCTCAAGTGTAAACTGGGGATGACAATCACCTTGTTTTGTGAACTGTTGGGTGTAAAACACTTAGAATCATGCTCTATACACCCTGGATGCCCTGAGTGGGTGCTAGCTGTTATTATTAATTGGTGCTTGATGGCCTGGGTGGGAATCTTAGCTTTGCCACTTGTCAGCTATGTGACCTTGACATAGTGGCTGACACTCTTCAATTCTCATTTTCCTCTTTGCTTTCTTTTTAAAGCTTATTTATATATTTATTTATTTAAAAATTCTTTAAACATTTATTCAGTTTTGAGAGACAGGGAAAGACAGAGTGCAAGTGGGAAAGGGGCAGCAAGGGAGTCACAGAATCTAAGGCAGACTCCAGGCTCTGAGCTGTCAACACAGAGCTCAACATGGGGCTCAAACTCATGAACCATGAGATCCTAACCTGAGCCAGAGTTGGACACTTAACCGACTGAGCCACTGAGGCACCCTTAAAGTTTATGTATTTATTTTTGAGAGAGAGAGAGAATCCCAAGCAGGCTCTGCACAGCCATTGTGGAGCCCAGTGTGGGGCTTGAACTCACAAACTGTGGGATCATGACCTGAGCCAAAGTTAGATGCTTAACCAACTGAGCCACCCAGGCACCTCTTCATTTTCCTCTTTGTAAATGGGTTGGTAGAAGTGGACCTGCTAAGGTTGAGGATTAGATAATGTGTGCATTTTACATAGTGCCACCTGAGAGCAAGTCAGAGCTGACCATGCCCTGGGTCAGGAAGTTGCCCCCATGATGAGAAGAAGGTTGGATGAGACATGAGCAGTGGGACCTGCTTGGAGGCCATTGCAGCTGTCAATATGAGAAACAAACTAAGCTTCTGTGAAGCTGGAACTGAAGCAGTGCCTGGGGCCATGGTGAAAAAAGGGGAGAATGGATTTGAGAGACTTGCCTGTTGGATGTGGAGGCTTACAGGAGGGAAGAGGAGAAGAGGATTGGGAGTTCCTCCCCAACTCCTGCAGTCTGTGTGCACATGGAGTCTGGTGAAGAGCCAGGAGAAGAAGGTTTGGGGATGAATGAGATGATGAGCTTACTACTGAAGCAGACGTGTGGTTGGGAGGGTTTCCAAACACAGAGTGTGCACTCTAATTACATTTTGGCAGAGTCTGCATTTCTAGAGAAATTAACTTACCTATGCTATTCTTTTACGGTCAACATCACTAATGATTAGGGAAATGCAAATCAAAACCACAATGAGCTATCACCTCACACTTGTCAGAATGGCTAGTATTAAAAACACAAGAAACAAGTGTTGGCAAGGATGTGGAGAAAAAGGAACGATCATGCACTGCTGGAGGGAATGCAAACTGGTGCAGCTACTCTGGAAAACAGTATAGAGGTTCCTCAAAAAATTAAAAAATAGAACTACGATATGCTCCAATAATTCCAATATTGGGTATTTACCCAAAAAAAAAGGAAACATTAATTTGAAAGATATATGCACCTCTATGTATATAAAAGCAGCATTATTTATAATAGCCAAGATATGGAAGCAACCCAAGTGTCCATTGATAGATGAATGGATAAAGAAGATGTAGTGTACACACACATCCCAAAATATTACTCAACAGCAAAAAGAATGAAATCTTTCCATTTGCAACAATATGAATGGATCTAGAGAGTATGATGCTAAGTGAAATAAATCAGTCAGAAAAAGACAAATACCATATAATTTCATTCATATGTGGAATTTAAGAAACAAAACAAATGAACAAAGAAAAAGAGAAAGAAACAAAAAAGTCAGACTCATAAATATAGAAAATAAACTGGTGTTTGCCAGAGGGGAGGTGACTGGGGAGGATAAATGAAATAGGTAAAGCAGATTAAAAGTACACTTATCATGATGAGCACTGAGTAATGTATAGAATTGTTGAATCACTATATTGTATACTTGAAACTAATATAACATTGCATGTTAACTATACTGGGGTTTAAAAACTTATGGCAAAATATACATAACATAAAATTTACTAACCATTTTATTTTATTAAAAATTTTTTTTAATGTTTATTTATTTTTGAGAGACAGAAAGACAGAGCGTGAGCCAGGGAAGGGCAGAGAGAGAAGGAGACACAGAATCTGAAGTGGGATCCAGATTCTTAGCTCTCAGTACAGAGCCCAATGCAGAGCTCGAACTCAAGAACCACAAGATCATGACCTGAGCCGAAGTCAACCACTTAACTGACTAAACCACCCAGGCGCCCCTACTAACCATTTTAAAGCAGACAGTTTGGTGCATTAAGCACATTCACAGTGTTGTGCAACTATCAGCACCAGCCCTCCCCAGAACTTCCCATCTTCCCAAACTGAAACTCTGTACCCATTGAACACTAAATCCCCATGCCCCCACCTCCCAGCTCCTGGCATCCCCTGTTCTACTTTCTGTCTTTATGAATTTGACGGCTCTAGGAGCCTCATGTAAATCAAATCATAGAATATTTGTCCTTTCATGACTGGCTTATTTCACTTAGCATATGTCTTCAGGGATCATCCATATTGTAGCATGAGTTCAAATCTCCTCTCTTCTAAAAGTTGAATAATGTTCTATTGTATACATCAACCACATTTTGTTTATCTACTCATCTGTCAATGGACATTTGGGTGGCTTCCACCTTTTGATTACTGTTGCTATGAACATGGGCATACAAGTATCTACTCATATCCTTGCCTTCAGTTCTTTTGTGTATATACCCAGAAGTAGACTTGCTGGATCACATTGTAAATCTATGTTTAACTTTTTTAGAAACCACCATTTGGTTTTTCATAGCAGTTACATTATTTTGCATTCCCACCAGCAGTTCACAAGGGTTTGATTTCTCCACATCCTCAGCAAGATGTTACTTGCTATATTTTATTTTCTTTTCCTCACTAAACTTTTGTTTTAATGGGGCTCAAAAATCTGTGACAGATTTTTAGGTCAAGTTTCCATTAAAAGGTACTGACTTGAAAAACTAATAACTTAAAATTGGCACACACACACACTCACACATACAATATTCTCCTTTTATTCTGAAGGTTTTAGATGCCTGTTATCGTTAATCAGTCTTTTACTATTAAATTTGAGTGATCAGTTCACACAAATAGTTCTGAGACCATTATTCTACCACTGATTCCAACTGGGGAGGCAGGTATTGGGAATAATACTCATTTAGGTTTCTGAGCTTTCTGGTGACTTTGCCAGCCACAGCTGCCTTCTTGTCCACTGCATTGATGACACCTATAGCGACTGTCTGTCTCATGTCACGAACAGCAAAATGGCTCAGAGGAGGATAGAGAAGGTCTCAACACACATGGGTTTGCCAAGAACCATATCAATGATGGCAGCATCACCAGATTTCAAGGACTTGTGGCCATCTTCCAGCTTCTTCCCAGGTGACGATCAATCTCCTTCAGTTTAGCAAACTTATGAGCAGTGTGAGTACAGGTGCATATCGAGCATTGATTTGGCCTGGATGGTTCAGGATAATCACCTGATCTGTGAAGTCAACTACTTCCATTGGTGGGTCATTTTTGCTATTACCAGCCACAGTGCCAAGACAAATATTTTTGACAGACATGTTGTTGACCTTGAAGCCCACACTGTCCCCAGAGAGAGCTTCACTTGAAGTTTCATGGTGTATTTCAACAAACTATATTTCAGTTGTAACACTGACTAAAGCAAAGGTGGCCTCCATGCCACGTTTGAGTACACCAGTCTCCACTTGGCCCCCAGGGACAGTACCAATATCATCAATTTTATGGATATCCTGGAGGGGCAAAGACTTGTCAGTTGGATGAATTGGTGGCAGGTTACAATCCAGAGTTTCAAACAGTATGGTTCCACCATCATTGCCATTTTTATGGAGGACTTTCTATCCCTTGAACCAAGGCAAGTCAGCATTTGGCTCCAGAATGTTGTCACCATTCCAACCAGAAAGTGGCACAAATGTTACTATGTCGGGGTTATAGCCAATTTTTTAAATGTAGGTGCTGACTTCCTTAACAATTTCCTCATATCTCTTCTGGCTATACGGTGGCTCAGTAGAATCTATTTTGTTAACACCAACAATTAGTTGTTTCACACCCATGTGTAAGCCAGAAAAGCATGTTCATGGGCCTGCCCCTATGTGGAGATACATGCTTCAAATTCACACCAGTAGCAACAATCAGGACAGCACCATCAGTGTGAGAAGTGCCTGTAATTATGTTTTCAATAAAGTATCCATAATTTGGGGCATCAGTGATGTTAACATAATACCTCCTGGTCTTGGATCTCCACAGGGAAATATCAATGGTGACACCACATTCATGTCAGCTTTCAAGACCCAGGCACACTTGAAGGAGCTTTTCCCATGTCAGCAGCCTCATTCTTAAAATTTTCAGTGGTTCTTTTTTTCAATCCCACCTCATTCATAGATCTGGCCAGTAATGGTAGGCTTGTCCAAATATACATGTCCAATGATGGGAATATTGATAGGAGTCTTTACCTTTCCCATTTTGGTTTAGCTTTAGTGGTGGTTTTCATGACACCTGTGTTCTGATGGCTGAATCATTATGAAAAATGCTGGTTTGTTTTGTTTTAGTAATAGGCATCCTAATGGGTATGAAGTGAGGTCTCATTGTGGTTTTGATTTACATTTCTCTAATGATTAGTGATGTTGAGAATCCTTCCTTGAACTTATGGGCTATTTGTATATCTTCTTTGGAGAAATGTCTATTTGAGTCCTTTGCCCATTTTTTGAATTGGATTATTTGTTTTTCTTTTGTTGAGGTGTAGGAGTTCTTTATATATTCTATGTATTAGTCCCTTATCTGGTAAGTAATTTGGAAATATTATTTTCCATTCTGTGGGTTACCCTTTTACTTTCTTGATAGTGTCCTTTGAAACATGAAATTTCTTAGGTTTGATGAGGCTAAATTAAAACTTGTTGCAAATGTCTTTGTGTCATATCTAACCACATTATTTCTTGTATCATGTAAGAGTCACATCGTTATGTTAAGCTTCTGGGATAATGTTGCAACCATATGCCTGAGCAAATTTACTGTATTATTCTGTTGGGTTAATTATTAGGCATATGGATGTACAATGCCAACCTTTAGATCCGTGTAGCTTCCCTTCTGAATTTTCTTATATGTATCAATGATCCCATCAATCTTCTGGTTTCTAGGTCTGAAACTACTCACTCTTGACTCCATCTCCCTCTCTCTTCATTGGCATCTATAGAAACTGGTGGAATTGTTTCCCTTATCCTCCTGGACAGTTAGACTACATTTCACAGTCTTTTGGCAGGTGCATGAATGAGCTTTGGCCGAAAAAGCATGGACAAGGGGATGTATACTACTTTCTGGGATGGCAGTAAAAGATTCTGTAAAACTCTCCATGCTGTCTCTATTCCCTCATCTTCCTGCCATATGTGGAGTGGAGACACATTCAGTGGAGGACAATGTGGATTATGTTGGAGCCACAAGGTGGAAGGGACATGGGTCCCTCAACGACTGCATGGGTCAAGTCCCTCCATTCATCCACATCATACCATGATGTGAGTGAGAAATAAGTCTTTAGTGTTAAGCCATTTAGATTCTGTGGGCTTTCTTATTGCAGCTACCTGTACATATAGATCCCCTAACAATTCTCCCCCTCCTTCCTGCACCTATTTAGACTATCTTAGTCTTGTTGCTGCTCCCCTTACCCCTAAACTTCTAAGATGGCTTATTTACTGGATTACCTGGTTCTAATAATTTCTCCTCTAGTTCACTATTCAAGTGCACAGAAAATAGATATTTCTAAGGAGATAAATGTTTTATATGCTTATAGTTATAGACCTATGTCATCCAGGGCCTTTCCTCATAGGATGCCTTCTTTCTTCTCCTACCCTCAACCGTGAAACACTCTTTCATGCATTCATGTTTACTCTTTCTTTCACTCTTTCATTATTTATTTCTTTTTTTTCTCTTTCTCCCTCCCTCCCTCCCTCCTTCCCTTCCTTCTTCCCTTCCTTCCTTCTTTCCTTCCATCCTTCCTTCCTTCCTTCCTCCTTTTTTCCTTTCTTTCTTTCCCTTTCTTTCTTTCTTTCTTTCTTTCTTTCTTTCTTTCTTTCTTTCTTTCTCTCTTTCTTTAAGTCTTGGTTCCATTTACTCTTCCTCTTATCTCCTTATCTAAGGCTTAACCATCCTTCTTCAAGTTCAAGTGTTTTCTCTCCTCCAGGGAGCCTTCTGTGAATTCCTGTCTTACTCTCTGTCTCCTACCTTTGGTACTAGACATATATTAATCTTTATATATGTAGTTCTATGCTTAATAAATCTCTTCAGCCAAACCAGGAATTTGTTACTTTGGGTTCATCAATGAGATATGTGAATCCCCTGAAATTATATGCCAAATTCTGTGTATGTGCATGTGTGTATTGTGTTGTTTTGAAGCAGAGCTGAACTCACCAACTTCACATGTTCCTTGCACTATTGCAAGTCCATGAGCCTGGGATATCCTTTGTGCCTAGAAAACAACTGATGGGAGCAGAAACAGGTATGACACCCCAGAGGTGAGAAAAGCTTGGGTGAAGGCTCACACAGGAAGCCCTTGTACTTTTTCTGCTTTAACAGAAGTCACTGCCTGCTGAGCTTCCAGGAAGAGGGGTCATGAACTTCTGCCATGGAGTGACTCCCTGTCACTCACACAGGCTCATACTGGTCTCATTTCCTTTGGTTCACACAGGCGGGTGGTTTGTGGAGGTAACCAGAATGGGCCAGAGTCTCTCTGGCTTACTTTACTCCTGATCCACCTCAGAGCTGCCCAGTGTGGGAGGGCTAGTTCTTGCCAGATGCTGGGGCAGAAGGAGAGCTCCCTTGTCCTGGTCATTTCCCTGAGATAATTCCACACTAGCCAGCAGCCCATATTTCCTTTGTTTCACCTCCGTATTCCTAAGATCTCGTAATCTAGGCCTGGTGGCCTTTGATGCTCACTTTTCCCGAGGGAGCCCTGGCACAGTCCCCCTGGACCCGTCTCTTCTGCAGTTCTTACTGTTTGCTCGGCACCCAATCCTGGCAGCCAGCAGAGTGCCTCACTAGCTTTCCCTCTACATCTCTTTGAATGTTTAATACATTCTTAATTAAAAGCTGGGCACCTCATCTATTTCTGTCAATTGCTTCTCTGTTGTGAAGAAGAGAGGCCTACATGAGGTAAATGTCAGCTCTGCGCCCTGCCCTCCTTTAACACACACAACTACACACCTGCGTGTGTATGCACACACACACACACACACACACACACACACAGCAATAGGACTTGGTGTTCTATTTACATAATACTATTGACATTTTGAGGCTAAAATTATGTATGCTACTTTAATTTGCTGTTAAATTAAATTATGAATGTTTGGAACATAGTAATTTCTTTTGTTCTATGAACAGATTGTTTTATATATCTGCCTATATTACCAAGTTATTAATTTAATGATTTCATAATAGCAGCTCATTCCTCTGGGTAATATAAAGGCTGAAGTGCATGCTCCATACAGCACAGGCAGACGCTGCTTGCCCTACGTGAATTGAAGGTTTTAGGAATAAAGATATTAGTTTTGGCAGAATGTTTAAGTGTGCATGGGAAAACTGGAGGGATGTGTCAGGTCAGCTCCAGCTTCCCAATCTCATTTTAAAAAGGCAGGACATGGTCCATTGCCCATGAGACCAAATGAAAAATAATTTTCTTAAATAAAGTCAAGCACCTGGCTGATGGTTGGCAAGTCTGAGAGCTGCTGCCTGCCTGTTCATTCTCATAGCCCTGGACACAGTGCAGCTTTCCTGTGGCCTTTCCTCTTGTAGGTCTGTGGGGTTATTACCCCATCAGCAGCATCCTGGTGCTGTGCTGCCATGGCAACAGGGCATTGGCTCCATCATCCAAGTCCTTGCTGGAATTCAGTCTTCTTGTGGGCAAAGGGCAAAGGGCCAGGTGCAGTGTGGTAAGGGGGATGAATGTGGAGTCTGGATTCTGAGGAGAATTTCTTTATCCCTGGGACTTGCAGCTTGGGGATCTCTGAGCCTCAGTTCCCTAATCAATAAAATGGGGGCACTGAGACCACCTACCCAGCCAATTTTACAGTTGTGTGGTTCAAATAATGAAGGAGATGAGGAAGAGGAAATGCTTTGTAATCAGGAATGGACAGGGCTCTTTAGGGGCTGCAGGTGCACGGGATATGGGCAGGTACCACTAATTACCACAGGTAATGATGGAGTGACAGTCTTCATATTTTCTCCTATAGCCTCAGGGACTCATTACTTTCTGGGCTTCAGTTTCTTCAGTTGATATCTGAGATTTGAGCTAGGTGTTTCTAAGGTCTTCCCACTCCTGGTAGTTTCAGGAGAAGTCACCAAAATGCTTCATTTTATCTGAGAAGCCAATGATGAAAGTAGAGACTTACAAGGAGTCCCAGCATATCCAGTGGTTCAATAAACATTGAGCACCTCTAACTTAACAAGTACTGATTTAGAGCTGCAGATAAAATGGTCTTAGCACAGTCATCAAGGTGATGGTCTAATGGCAATCAGATGCCTGCACAGATATTTGGGTTACTGCGTGGTGATGGGGGCACACACCCATCCCAGACTGGGACCAGGAAAGGAGTCAGGAAGTCTAGGCTTAGATCTGAAAGTTGACCATGGATCATCAATGCAAAGAGGGGGTGAGGGGTGGGAACGGCAAAAATGTTTCCAGGAGAAGTAGAAGCATGTGAGAAATGGAGGTAGGAGAGCAAAATGCAGCTGTCTGAGTTGTCCAGTCTGGGGTCGTAGGGAGAGTGGTGAGATGCCAGGCTGGAGGGATCAGCAAGGGCTGTATGTGGCAGACATTGAGAGCCCCATCAGGCAAAGGGCAACTGGGGAGCCATTGAAGAAGAAAAGCATCAGATCAGTGCTCTAGAAGGGACACCATGGTTGTCATGGGGAAAACAGTTTGGAAAAGGGACAAACTGGAGGCAGGGAGGCCAGTTAAGAGACTGTTGCAGTAGTCAAGGTGGCAGACAATGAAGGTCTGACTTAGGTAGTGCAGTGCAGTGGGGAGAATTGCATAGCTGCGGGAGGTGCTCAGAAGGTAGAATGGATAAGGCTTAGAGGTGCAGCAAACAGACGACTTTGTGGTGGCCCTTTGTTCTTTGGCTTCATCCCTCTCTGCCTCTTCCATCATTTCTCAAAAGTGAACTCTGATGCCAACCTGTCCTCCCACAGCTGATACACACAGTGGCACAGGCGTAAACCCATATACTCGGATGTGTGTACACACACACACACACACACACACACACACACACACAGGTCTCAGCTGCTCTGTGTGCTCAGTAGGGTAGGTAAAAAAATACTTCTCTGCAAAGCTGACAGATTGCCAAGTCTAAAACAGTGTCACTGCTTACACTTTCTTCACTGCCTTTTTTTTTTTTTTTTGGTCTTTGCATGCCACCTTTATGAAATATTCCTGATTTCCTCAAAAAAAAAAAAAGAATTTCTTTGTTCTGTGCTTTATCTATAGCCTTTGTTATCATCTCTGTTTTCATGTTAGTTTCAGGCACAGTAGTGTATCTTCATCATTTCTGGATTCCCAGTGCCTAGTACCATGTCAGGCATGGCTACAACCATCAGTTTTTTTTAAGTTTATTTATTTTTGAGAGAGAGACAGAGAATGGAGGGGGCAGCAGCCGAGAGACTAACACACAGAATCTGAAGCAGGCTCCAGGCTCTGAGCTGTCAGCACAGAGTCCAATGTGGGTCTTGAACCCATGAATGGGGGATCATGACTTGAGTGGAAGGCAGACACTCAATTTTTGAATGACTGATGAGCCAGTGGATCTGATCTCTCATGAAGGGAATTCTGGGGTATACTTCCCAACTTGCCTCAGAAAAAGCCTGGATTGGGGTGCCTGGGTGGCTCAGTTGATTAAGCATTAGACTTTGGCTCAGGTCATTATCCTGCAATTTGTGGGTTCAAGCCTCATTTTGGGCTCTGCTGACAGCTCAGAATTTGGAGCCATCTTTTAATTCTGTGTCTCCCTCTCTTTCTGACCTTCCCCCGCTCACACTCTGTCTCTGTCTCTCTCAAAAATAAACAATAAAACATTTAAAAAAAGAAAAAAGAAAGAAAAGAAAAAGTCTGGACCTCCTGTCTTGAGCTGTGAGACACTAAGGCACCAGAATCTGGGACTAAGCATCCTTCCCAATTATAGTAGTGCTACAGCCAGACCACTTTGGGGCCACAGAGAAAATTTTCAGAATGGTTGCTTTGTAAATGTAAATAGATGTTGACTCACTCGTTATTTGGAGGTGGGAAAGATGGAGACAGAAAGGGAAAGAGAGAAGGAGGGTTGGCTAGGCAGAGGTGGGAGAAGGTAGAAGCTATAAAAGAGGGAAGGGATGCTCAGGCACAAGATGGAGAGATAGTAAAGATTAAAAAGGGCAAGGAACTCACCAAATTTCACACCCACAAAACAAATAACCCAGTGAAGAAATGGGCAGAAGACATGAACAGACACTTCTCCAAAGAGGACATCCAGATGGCCTACAGGTACATGAAACGATGCTCAACATCACTCATCATCAGGGAAACACAAATCAAAACCACACTGAGATACCATCTCACACTGGTCAGAGTGGCTAAAATGAACAAACCAAGAGACTATAGATGCTGGCGAGGGTGTGGAGAGACGGGCACCCTCCTACACTGTTGGTGGGAATGTAAACTGGTGCAGCATCTCTGGAAAACAGTGTGGAGGTTCCTCAAAAAACTATCCATAGAACTCCCTTATGACCCAGCAGTAGCACTGCTAGGGATTTACCC
>NC_043700.1:40806621-40823905 GCF_006229205.1 Suricata suricatta | reverse complement strand
GCAAAACTTGAGAGACTATTGAATGCTGAAAATGAACTGAGAGTTGAAGGGAAGGGGGAGAGGGAAAAGAGGTGGTGGTGATAGAGGAGGGCACTTGTGGGGAAGAGCACTGGGTGTTGTATGGAAACCCATTTGACAATAAACCATTTAAAAAAAAATAAATGGTACCAAAAGGGTACACTTCATTTCTGGAAAAAAAAAAAGGGGGTAGGGAAGGTGACAAGGACTATGTGAAAGAGCTCAGGGTGAGTTAGGAGCCAGAGCTGGAATGGAAGATGAGCAGTTGATGGTAATTTGTCTCAAGCACATAGGGGAGGAAATCAGTGTAGGATTTTTAACTAGAATTCAGGAGAATAGAGGATAACTCTTTTGGGACATCATGGGAGACAGCAAACAGGAGATAGCTTGCAGTGAAGTATCCATAAGCACCAGATGTGCTTGTTTTGTTAATGGTTGTGTACCTATGCCTGAGGCTGAAACTTCATAAGTGATCAATAAAAAGTGGGTGAATGCTGGGTGCTGTCTTTGAGAACCATGCACAGGTAGAGGATAGAAGGATGCCAGAGGGTAGGAGTAGCATGCAGTTCCCTGGATTTGGATCTCAGGACTGGCCTATTGGCAAAGCAGAGTAGAGGCAGATTCATGATCCTGGGTTGCATTTCAAGGCATTTCCAGCTGGATTCCAAGAATCGTCTGTCAGTGATAAATTATTGCTTTTGCACTAAGCATCATGGACTGAGCAAATGATGTTTCAGAGGCCCTTAGAGAAAGGGCAGTAGGCAGGAATTGGGATCAAGGCTGTGGATCAGGGTCTCCTAAAGAAGGAGGTAGAAGTGGAGTGGTCTCCATGGAAGTACAGGGAACCTGGGTTTTTAATGCAAAATGTAGGGGATCTTTTGTACTTCACAAAAAGACCACCTTTGTGGATAAGAATGCAGGTGAGGGGGCAGATTATGGTAGAATAACCTACTTAGGGTGAAGAGCATCTGCCTTTCCGCAGTTTCCAAAGAAAAATCCTGAAGACTTGTGAAGGCTCTTTGGAGCACTTCGAAGTCTGGAGCCTTGGGCTATTTAATGTTTCCAGCAATGAACTAGATGATGAAACAGAACACGCTCATTAATTTCATAGATGACACCCAGCTGAGGCTGGAGGGGCACCTTGGAGCATTGGATTAGAATTCAAATTGACTCCAATAGGTCTTAGAGATTGGTCAGAAACCAACCAGATGAGATTCTGAAAGGACAAGGGCAAAATGAGGAAAAGGCAGTCACATGAATGATGAGGAGGAATGGTTTGCTGTGTCCCAAGTCTGCCTGAAACCGGAAAACTTTCTTGGCCTTCCTGCCTGATTCATCATGGCTAATGTGTGCGCACAGCTGGCAATGAATTTGCACTGTTCTCTCCTTTGAGCCTTGTGATAACCTTCTGAAAGAGACATGGCTATGAGTAAGTTCTTGGGGGTTCAGAGATGTTAAAAAATCTGCCCAAGGCCACACAGCTGATAGCTGTCAAAGCCAGATGCAAATTGCATTAGCACTTTACAGAACTCATCCAACACTTACCTCAGAGCTGTACAATGTCATCTGATCCTCGACCTCATTCTGAGCTTAGATCCTCCCCCTCGTCCCCAGGACAGCTCCCGTTCACTCTCCAGCATCTTATTCTTTGATCAGCCAAGATCATGGGGTACATCAGTTCAACCAAATTCTTATCAGCACCCATGCTTATCAAAAATCTGTTGGACTAGACCCACCCTGTTGACCCACTTTGGGTAAATCCAAGTATGCTTGCCTGGCTTGTTGATAGTGCTTGGAGGGAATTGAATCTCTGGGTGTGTGGAGCCACTACAGATGCACCTGCCAGGTCTTCAGTTTTGCTTGGCAACAGCCTTTATGTGTCTCTGGTCAGCTCAGTCTCCTCAAGGTCCTCACCTCATTACTGGCCCATTTATTATTGTGATGATTCTGTTCAAGACAAGATGGGGGTCATTTGGCATAAACTCCTCCAGCTCCCTCTTCTCATTATATTTCAACCCATCCAAGTGTGCATCAACTCTCACCTTCTGTCCTCTTGGCTCAGGGCAGGGAACTGTTTTCCTGTCCACTCATCTTTGCTGTGCCCCCAGCCCTCCCTGTCCTATGCACTTCCCCAGGCACCCCACTTTGTAGGTTCCTTCCTCTTAGTTCTTAACCACACTCCAGCCAGGGTCAGCTTATAACACTCCCCATAGCGGGGAAGGTGGGGGCAAGGTGGGAGGGAATATTACAGAGATCTGCTGCTGCGATGACAGCGATGTTCTGGTTTTCGGGTTACATGAGTGTTTGTGGGCACTTTAAATATATGCTATTATGAGTAGCCACTATTATATATTTTTAAACAATGGAAGTTGATGAAAATAGCTCTCCTCCCACCAGGCTACAGCATCCTGTTTTTCTTAGTGAAGTCCCTGGAAGACCATCTATCTTCTTATCTCCGACTTCATTTCTTGTTTCCTCTTTAAACTACCATTCTCCTGACAAAAGCCTCTCATGACCACTAATATGTCTGTGCAGCCATACCTTGCCTGTCTTCCCCACTGCATTAATTAATTAGCTGCTCATCTTCTGAAACTCCTTAGACCCCAGCTATTACTCTGTCCTGGTTCTGTCTCTCCTGAGCTCACTGCCCAGTATCTCCTAGTATCTTTGCTGGCTCCTCTTCTGTTGAGTGTGTTCATGTATGGAATCTCACAAGTCCTGCCTCAGCGTCCTTCCCTTTCCTTTTTTTAAATGGTTATTTACTTTTGAGAGAGAAGAGGGGGTTGGGACAGAGGATCTCAAGTGGGATCTGTGCTGATAGCAGAGAGCCTGATTTGGGGCTCCAATCCACGAACCACAAGATCATGACCTGAACTGAAGTCAGACACTTAACAGACTGAGCCACCCAGGCACCCCCTTCCTTCCCTTTCTTATCACCCCTTCACTAGACTAAGGTTCTCTCATAGCTTCACCTCCACTCACTCGCCCCCATATCTGGTGGCCACATGGTCTCTCCTGCACCACAAGCCCTATCTGAACCACCACTAGGTAGCTCCCTTCATTGTTTCCCCTCCCACCCAACTTGCCCCTGACTGGACTCATTTTATTGCCACATTCAACTTGCCATCCTGCTGGGTGCCAGCCCCTAGGAGTTAGACTCCTCCATCTTTCTCACTTTCCTCACATCAAATTGAGGGCTGACTTGGAGTCACGATGCCAGGGCTCAGGTCCTGTTGCTTCCCTTCCAGCGCTATGACCTGGGTCACATACCCTGAGTTTGCTCTTCTTTTCTGTAAAGTGGAAATGAGGAAAGTGTCTACTTAGTAGGATAGTTGTGAGGATTAACCAATCCCTCAGTTAAAGTACCTGTCCTAGTTCTCAGTGAACAGAAGTTCTTACTTCTTGCGGCCCTTAGTAATGCTGGAGGGGTCCTGTTCATGGTCGAAGATGTAAGTCGAATGCTACCTTCTCTGTTCTCCCCGACCTTCCACATTTAATTTTACCACTTTTTGATCTTGAAAATGTAATTATGACTGTTTAGCTCTCTAAATACACCATACATTCTTCGTGTTGTAGTCCCCAGAGTCTGAGACTCTTGAATGTTAGATGAACCCCTCGCTCAACATCTCAAAGAGACTTAGTTACTTAAAGGCTATTGCGATTCTGGACAAATTATCTGATCTAGTGTACTCGTGTACAGACTGAGGCCACTGAAATGGATGTTGGATTCTGAAAAGGAGCTCTTAAATTGGAGGCAAAGTTCATCTATGAGCCTAAATCCCTAAAGTGATCAGAACTAGTCAGAAGAGCATACATGGCTCATTAGGAGTGTGGCTGCGGACAGCAGAGAACTTTGTCACAGAGCTAGTATGCAAGCCTGTGCGTGCTGTGCACCCAGCTGTGCAGGGCATGGTGGGCGTCTGAGTGCTGTCTCACTGCTCTATGCCCCAGCAGCTGGTTGTGGGTAGCGGCAGCTGGCCTGGCCTGCCTCCCTAACAGTGATCTCAGGGGGCAAAAGTCATGTTGCTGCACCTAAGACCAAAATGCTAGCCCTACTGATAATCATGGGCTAGGCTTCCCAATTAGACAGGCAACCATTGTGGGCCTCTCAAGAACACAGGGCTTGTGTGCTGCCTGCAGGGCTGTCAATACATTCTTGGGCCTGGGCTGGCCTGGGAAACAGCTGACGCCAGTCCTGGGCACGTCCCCATACTGCTTCTGCCTCTGCAGGCTGCTGGCGGATGCTCTCTGCCCCAGCTCCCTGGGTGAGGTGGGAGATTGGGGTACACAGTGCTAGTTCTTGTCCACAGCCAGGATCCACTTGCCAGGCTGTGGTATCTTCTGCCTGCCGGGCTCTGGTCTGTCCCCTGTAGCCCCCTCGGTGTCTCCTCTCCAGTGCCCTTTAAGGGTTCAGGGTGTGTCCTCAACTGGGGCTGTAGAACCAGCTGGGAAAGCAGTTCTGCTGTCTGCTTGCTGGCACTTCTCCTGCCTCATGCCTTGACTGCTTTCAGTCCTGCCAGGACTGGCCCTGTTGGAATTTTGGGACCTGCCTATGGGTGGCTCCTTTGGGACCCCATCTGCAGCACATTCCTGTATCTCTATTCTCCACCTGCATGTTAGATGTGCCAGCCCATTCCCAGAGAAGGCCATGGGCCTGATGCCTTCACCTCTTTTGGACAGGGACAGTTCTGATACTTAACCCAGTTTTTGCATGAAACTCATCCAACATTGTCTCCTGTTTCTCCAGCACAGAAGTGGGTTCCCTGCCCCCTGAGGTTCAGGCACAGCCTACTTTCTGGTCTAAAATGACCTGGTGGGCTTGTGTAATGCAGTGTAGTCTGGACTGTGGAGGGGATGGCCCTGAACACCGGGCAGGAGAGCACTGTGGCAAGAGGGAATTTGGGGCTTCTGGGTAAAGGGACGTGTCCTGAGAGGGAAATGGCAGCTTCAGCAGCATGCCCATGGCTGCCAATTAACAAAGTGAACCAGGTGAAGACTGTAGGGAGAGGAGGAGCATGCCCTGAGGCTACCCCAGATGCCCACTGGAGCATTTGAAGTGGTGCCATGCTCAGGCCCAGCTGACTTGTCATCATCCATGTGGCCTTGCAAGATAAAGACATTGAAGCTTGCCTCCTCCTAATGACCTTCAGCTGAGAACCCAAGTCAGCTTCTGAGGCAGACATGTCCCCACGTCAGTCCTGCCACCACCCAGGCAATTAACCGCTGCTGTAATTCTGGGTTTCTGTCCCCATGGGCCCCCCTTCTCCCTTCCCAACAACCATGTTGAACAAGATTCTTTATAGGAGAAGGGAAAGTGACTGTCTGGTCTGCAGCAGAGGCAGCCAGGCTGAGAGATGACAGGAGTCTGAACGAAGGGGCTGTGTGGTTTTAGTCACTGCAGATGCTGTTCTGGGAGCAGATGTAAGACAGCTCCCAGAGAGCATCCGGGGGCCACAGCACCCTGAGGATAAGTAAGGATGACATCCAGAAGACAGGCTATTCTCCTGGATCACTATGCCCCTGGGGCTGGCCCCAGGCTCCGCCAATTACCTCCCTGACTTGCTGGGCTCGGCTGTAGGGGAGGGGGCCTGAACTAACCCTGTCCAGGGCTCCCTACCCATGAGTTTGAGAGTGCCTCTGTGCCGGGGGTGTTGGGAAGCTGAGGAATGACCTCTGGGGAGCACAAATCCCTTGGGTCCACATTGGGGCCCCTCCCCGGAGTTGTTTCCTGCTGTGTAGCAGCGGAACATCATCCTTGGTTAATCAGCAGCCACGGCTGACCCTGGGAGGAAGGTCTCAGAGGAGAGAGCCTATTTTGAGCTGGTGAAATGATTAGTGGTACCAATCACACATTCTCAGCCCAGACCCTCATGGCCTACTTACAGGCAGTTCCGGAGTTTCCAGGGCCTGCGCACTCCCTTCTTTCCTATCCCTTCGTTTCTTCTCTAAGCCAGCTGCCCTCACTTCCCTTTCTTCCTTCTCTCTCCTCCTGTATCCTTGGGAAAGGAGACCCTGGAAGCTTTTGAGGGCTCTAGTCTGTTCCTCCAGGAACCTCAAAGCTTTGAAATGACTCACCAGCTTCTAAGGTTACATTATCCTGAACTCTAGCTGACCCCAGGCATATTATAAGCAAGCTAATAAATACCAAAAAGAGGGAAGGGCTTGGGGGCACTCATGGGGTGATGGATCCAAGGGCTTTTCTTTGGGAAGTAGTGGGACTGGGCGTGAATAAGAGAGGGAAGAATGGAATAAGCAAGAGAGAAGAGTGAGAGGAGTTATCCTACTCTTGGCCTGTTGCCAGATTTCTCAAGGCTGTAGGAGGGCATTTGTTGAGTGACCTAAAAGGTGGAGCTGTGCTCTTGAGGCATGTGGAAGAGGTAGCTCCCAGCAGGAAACAACTTCAGGGAGGTTCCCCAACATGGACCCCAGGGATTTGTGCTCCTCAGAGGTCATTCCTCAGCTTCCCAACACCCCTGGCAGAGAGGAGCTTGGCATCTCTAGGGACATAGATTAGTGGGCTGATCCTCCGAGCATTTGTCTGGACTGCCAGGTGAAGGCTGGGCACCATCCCCATTGCTTCACTCAACAAATAGCATTGATCATCTATTATCCACCAGGCCCTGGGCTAGGTGCCTGGGGAAGGTGGGGAGTAGGCAGTGCTACGAAGGAAAAAAATATGGAACTGAAATGGAAATGAACAGAGGGTGCCTCCTCTAGGCTCTCAAAGGATGTGACAGTTAAGCTGAGACGTGAAGAGTAGTTAGGGATGAGCAGAGCCAAGAGTGGGAGAAGAGTAGTAAGTGGGGGCATGAATGGAGCCCCTGAGGCCAGTAGGAGTTTGGCTCCTGGGAGCTAAATGAAGGCCCAGGTAGCTGTAGAGAGGCCAGGTTGGTGGGGGTGAACAACCTGGGCTTTACAGGTCATGCTAGGGAGTGAGGATTTTGTCCTTTGAACCAGACAGGCATGCCCATCCTGAGTCTGCTCCTTCTCTGACTCACTGTTCGCCCTGGCCCTGCTCTACTCTGTTTGGCAGTGGCTGACCAAACTGCAAACTACTTTTCTAGGTTCTGGGACAGAGGCTTGCAGCTGGTATCATCCAGTGGGAGACACTGGTAGGAAAGGGGGTCAGGAGGGTGAAGCTAGGTTACAGAAGTATCTTCTTTGCCTTAGGCAGTGTTTCTGACACTGGCTGCATCCAGTCCCTTCTAGATTTCCAGTCCCTGAGCAGGTCTGTTGGACATCTAGGCCTGCCACATTTTCCTTTGCCCTACTGGCCCAAGGATGTTACTGGCTTCCTACATTTGCTGATCTTTGGGTTGTCCCATTTTTCCTATTTGTCTTCTTAGCTTTCTTAAACTCCCTCTGTTTCAAAGACTTACTTATTGAATACTTACATGTTCTGGGGACTTGCGTGACTTTACATACACTAATTCATTTAAACCTCTCTTAAAGCTCTATGAAGTAGATTATTCCCATTGTATATATAGGAAAACTGAACCACAGAGACATTAAAGTACATAGCTAGCAAATAGCAAACCTAAATGTTGATAGTCCATCCCCAGGAACTGAGATTTTTTCCTTTCCTTCCTTTCCTTTCCCTTCCCTTCCTTCCTTTCTTTCCTTCTTCCTTCCTTCCTTCCTTCCTTTCTTTCTTTCTTTCTTTCTTTCTTTCTTTCTTTCTTTCTTTCTTTCTTTCTTTCTTTCTTTCTTTCTTTCTTTCTTTCTTTCTTGTGAGAGAAAGAGAGAGAGAATGGCAAAGAAAGAATCTTAAGCAGACTCCATACCCAGTGTAGAGTCAGACATGGGGCTCGATCTCACTATCTGAAGTGAGATCATGACCTGAAGTAAAATCAAGAGTTGGGTGCTTAACTGACTAAACCACCCAGCAGTCCCTGACCTTGAGTTTTTAACCTCTGTACTGTAGGTCTTCACTCAATAGGCCAGGTCCGAATAGTAGACAAAACTGGCTAAGCCCAGTTATGAGCTTGGTTGTAGAATAAGACTTGAATCTGAATCTTGGCTCCCCTGTGACGGGTTCTGTGATTTTGTGTGAGTCACTTCATCATGATGAGTTTCGGCATGCCCCTTTATTAACATGGTAATAACAAAACCTTGTTCATGGGGTTTTTGTAGGATCAAATGAAGTGGTGCATATGAAACAGCCTGGCATGTAGGAAGTACTGGACAAAGGCTAGCTTTTATTCTTGGTCTTAGTTTTACATTCCTTCCCTGAACCAGGATTCCAGCAGATGAGACTTGGGCAGCTCCGGATCCCATGTTGGGTGGGCCTGGAGCACCATCAGGATTCAGGTGAGCACACTGAGCTCCATGATGCCTGGATTTGTGGCCTCATCTCTAACAATGTCCTTGAGTGTCTAGGTTGTCCTGCTGGCTGTTGGCTGTCACAGTTTTTGTGCTCTGGGGTAGGGGTGTTTTCCTGAAGTCTCATAATGAGCCTTCTTTTTCCATAGCTGTCTGTCCTGTGGGGACCTTCTTCTGGCCTGGGAGGATTTTGCTAGACTGAATTTGGCCAGGAACACTCAGGCCAAGATCACTGAGGAGATCTCAGCTTGCTGAGAACTTAAAATGGTTTCTGTTTTTCCTTTTTGTTTTGAATCTCAACAAAATGTGAAGTGCACACAGGCGCACTCACACACACTCACTCCTACATGTTTACACACACACACACTCCTACATGTTTACACACACACACACACACACACACACACACACACACACACACACAACTAAAATCAATGATCCAGCAGCAAACCTCAGTGAATTGCTGAGCCTTAAACAATTTTAGCTGGTTGATAAAGATCTCAAATAATTTCCATTCTAATCTATGTTGCTTGACTTCTAAGGAGGTAATGGCCCCTTTGGTGACACACTGTCCTTTCTGTACACAATTTATGGCTGTGACTTGCCTTTCTGAACTGCTACAAAGTGTGGAGGAAAAACAGCCTTTGAATTACTACTGGCCATTCTGTGTGGAGATGTTGGGCCTCTGGATTCCAACCTGGACAGCCATGGAACTGGGCTGGGAGAGAGTGGTGGGAGAGGCAAGGATGAGATAGAAGGAGCTCTGAATTTGAAATTCTAAAGATGATACTGGTGATAATAGTAATACCACCTAACATTTATATGCTTTATAACTGCAAAGCACCTGACAAGCGTGTTTTCTATGCAGTCATGTTACGACGTGTTATTTTACAGGAGGTGAGCTTTCTGTTAGGTGACTAACTCGTTTAGTTGGCAGGAGTATAGTCATAACAACACCAGGTCTTCTGACTACCGTACAATATTCTGATGAGTGTGTGATGTGCAGAGATAAGTAGCAGTTCTCTAAGGTGATTGGAATCATACTGACATAGAACATGAGTCAAGTCCTACATTTAGTCCTTAAGTTGGATTAGCCCTTGAGTTAGTTCTTTGGTCTTGAGCTGAGACCCAGTCAGGTCGGGCCAGTCAAGTCCTAGGTTGAAGTTTCGAGGAAGGTGGGACAGGCTGAGAGTGAAGTGATTTGTGTAAGTCTGTTGTCTCCAGAAAATGACCCAGAGTAGATGCTTTGCTGAGCCTGGGAAGTCTTTTAATCCCTTTCTAAATCTCAACTCGATCCTAATCAGTAAGTGGGGTTGCAACAGTCAAGTCATGGTGAAAATTCAGTGAAATAATTATGAAAGAGTGTTATAAGTGGTAGAGCACCAAAGAAATCTAAAGGAATCTTATTGTATCTTCCATCATCATCATCATCATCATCATCATCATCATCATCATCAATACCATCATCTTGTAAGAAGGTGAGCATAGATCAGAAAGTACTAAAAGCATGAAGCAGCATGCTTAAAATTATCTGGACAGCTTGTTTAAAATGTGGCTTCTTGCCTATACCCCCAAAGACCATGAATCAGAAAGTCTCAGTGGAACCCAGAAATCTTCAATAAGCACCCTGGGATGATTTTGTTGCAGGCTGTCTGTGGATCATACTTTGGGAAACTTTGTCAAATAAAAGAGATTATACGTCACACAGGTGTATTTATGGCTATGAAACCTGTAAGCCCATGAAAATGTGTGTACACAGTCTAGAAACTTTGTGTGGGTTCATTAATGATGGATTCACTAATGGATCAATCAGTGTCAGAGGAGGGATCACCAGCAGTGTGGTTCACCCACTCCATTCCAGGGCAGGAGCAGCCTCCCCGAGTTTTCTGGTCTGGCTATATCTAGTTTTATTTTTTAAAATTTTAAAATTAAAAAAAATTTTTTTAATGTTTTTTATTTATTTTTGAGAGACAGAAAGAGAGAGCACGAGCAGGGGAGGGTCAGAGAGAGAGGGAGACACAGAATTTCAAGCAGGCTCCAGGCTCTGAGCTAGCTGTCAGCACAGAGCCCGACGCGGGGCTCGAACCCATGGACCATGAGATCATGACCTGAGCCGAAGTTGGACACTTAACTGACTGAGCAACCCAGGCACCCCGCTCTATCTAGTTTTAGCCATCTGAAGTGAGCTGTTAGAGCTTACATATCTAATGCACCCTCGTGAACTTGGGTCTTGATATTGAAAAAGCAGTGTTAAGACAAAGGAAAGAAGTATCTATTTATACTAAGACAGTATAGCAGTTCATCTACTTTATTAGTTGTAATTAAATCACTCAAAATGAAGTTGAAGACTCTAGACTTGTGAGCTGGAGCAAATCCCCTGCATGGCTCCCTGGAAAGGGAACCTTCTCCAGCTCCTCTCCACCCTGCTAGTCTCAGCTGGTGCTACTCTGTTCCCAGTGATTCCAAATTGTTTCTCAAGCTAAGATTGATGAACTGACTTTGCAGGTTCGCTCTTTAGAGGGTCATACTCATTTTACTACAGAAAAGAAGTGACTTATTTTTGAAGAAACCCACCTAAGCAAAATGCACAGCAGAATCCAGCGTGGCCTGCAGGTGAGATTTGCATTTATTTTGCTATGTAAAGTCACAGCCTATCCTGCAGATCAAATTTGTGAGTGCTGATTTACATGGTGGCTAGAAACTTCTTGGGGAAAAACATTGGGCTGTTATTTGAGATCCTCTAGCCCAGCTACTGTGGGGGCATATGCTGTGCTGGGGAGGAAAGGGCTTGTAGGTGTTCCCTCAAATTCTGTGGATGGAGAACCTTGGATGAGAGTGTAATATGGAAGACAAAGAACACTGATAGTCTGGGAAGGAACAAGAGTGGGAGGAGGCTGCTGTGTCAGCAAGCCCAAGCTTGGAGTGGTAGCTGGAGCAGGGGGGCATGGTGAGGAGGTGCGTTAGGGCAGATCAGCCAAAAAGAACCTAGGCTCTGATCCAAGATGAGTGTGGCATGAGGCAGGGGACCCCTAGAGGTAGCATTATGGAGTGTAGACCTGGAAGGGGGCTGGCTCTGGGATTTATGTGGGATGACAGGTGGGTGGTGCAGAACAAGAGGACAGCCATCAAGTTTGCTTCATGAGATCTGGATGTGTTGGGCCAGGCTGGTGAAGCTGTTGTGGGTGGCTGTGGCCACAGGGCATGATTTATCTGCCAAGCCCACACTGGGACTCTCTCTTCCCAGTCCCTTCACCAGTAATTTCTTTTGAAATTACTTGTCTCTACCTGGTGGTTCTGGGCTGCAGGGTTCTCTGGTACCCAGTTGGGTATTGATGGAGACAAAAATAAAACCCAGGTAACCTGCTGCAGTGTCATCGTTCACATCTCAAGGTCCTTATCCTGCCCACTCTCTACCTTTAAGAGTAATTATATAATTGTCTGCTGAACTATTTCCAGAGACTGTAGTCTTCCTTGAGGAAGGGAGCAAGAGAAAGTAGGCCTATGGCACCCTATCTGGGGACCACCTCTCTGTCCCGGTACTACCAGAGAAGAAACTGGCAGGGCAGCTGGTTCTCAGTGTGAAGCAGGAGAACAGCAGGCAAAGCTGTTGGTAACATCACAGGCAGAGGCTGGTCAACTGGAAGAGTGCTCAGCTTTGTCTCAGGTGACTCTCTGTTTGACAGCATCCCCTAAGGCCACTGCTGGAGATAGTAGTGGGCTGGTCACTCTGGGTCTGAGCCAATGTGTGTTAATGTGGCCATTCTCTGTGTCCCAAAGGAAGGTGGGATTGTAAGACTGTTCAGTAAAGCAATTCATTTGTTACCTGAAGTTATAGTCTTTGGGAATCATTTCCTCTAACAGACCCTCAACCCAAGTGCCTGCAGGGGTTTGGGGCAATTTGGGAGCTGGCCTCATATTCCAGCAATTTTTCCACTATCTAGAAAGGAGCATGCCTCTTTGACTTCTGTGATTTATTTGTCTAAACTTTACAACAAAGTTTTTACCATTTGTTTTAAAGTTCATTTATTTATTTTGAGAGAGAGAAAGAGAGCTAGAGTGAGCAAGCATGACAGTGTGGAAGGGGCAGAGAGAGAGGGAGAGAGAGAATCTCAAACAGACTCCAAGCTGTTAGCATTGAGCCTGATGTGGGGCTCAACCCTAGGAACAGTGACGTGAGCTGAAATCAAGAGTGTAATGCTTCACCAACTTAGCCACCCAGGCACCCCAAGCATGGTGTTAGATGTTGTGGAGAGAGAGAGAGATGGATGAGATGGTCCCTGATTTTGGGGACCTCACCATCTAGGGAGAGGGACATCAGCATTGATGATACAATGTGCTATGGATCCATTAAGGAGATCCAGAGGGGCTTCACAGTGGTGGCAACCATTTGAGTTGGACATTGAAGATGCCAGCAGGAAGTCCCAAAGAAGACAACTGAGAAAAGTAGAGGGGGACATACCTAGCCAAAGGCTTAGAAGTTCAACACATGGCTGAGAAGGTATAAAAGTGGAGTTCAAGGCAAAGGTCTTTTCTTCTAAGGAGCTACAGTGGATTGGAAAGTTGGACCTAGATTTAACAGTAAAGTTATCATTTGTTCACTGGCACCATGGTTGAGAATGCCCGGCATGGTGATAACTCTCCCAGTGTGTTTATACTTTAAGCCCTCCCTCTTGTGTCATGGTGGAAACTTCTGTCCATGTTAATGCCTTTCCAGGCATTACCAAGGCAGTATTGGGGTGGGCAGGACACTTGGTGGAGGGACAGTTGTAGCTTTTAGCTGTCCTCAGCAGAGGGCTGCCAGTCATCTTGAAGTGAGGGCTGAGGGGCAACTGTCTTGTGTGGTGTAAGTATGTAGGTGGGATAGGGATGTGTGTGTAAAAGTCTAAGTTGCTTTGAGATATTCTTTTCCTCTCCACTGTCTGACTCCATGCCTATACATCGCAGGTCTCAAATGAATGGCTATTTAATGTTGACTGTCATTAGGGCCTGATGACAAAGGTGTATTTACTCCACAGTAAGATGATGAAAGAATCCATGTAAGTCTCCAGAACTAACAGCAGCAGTGCCATTTGTACATTCCATGCTCTTGGAGGCTTGTTCCATGTCCCCTGTCACCATTGTTTTGGTGCTGGGCTCAGGGAAGGCTCTGAAAAGAATTGGCTGCTTGAGTTTCTGCATGACCTTCCTCCAAGGCTCGTTTGCCACTTCCCTCGGTTCCAGTCACCACAGGTCTCTCAATCCTCAGTGCCTCTGCCTGTGGTTTGTTCTGCCTGGAAGAGGGGGGCCTCTCCTCCACTGAACAGCTCCTACTTACACTTTCAAGTTCAGATCAAATGCCACCTTCTCCAGGAAGCCTTTCTTGATGCATCTCCCCTGGATTACCCGATCCCCCTTTGTGGTTCCCAGGTCTGCTATGTTTCTATCACAGTATTGAACGCAGCTATTGCTGGTAAGTGTATTCATTGCTTTCATTTTCTATCTTTTCCCACAGGGTTGAGAGTTTCTTGAGAGCAGATATTGTGTTTTGCTTATCTCTGAATTTATAGTGCCTAGAAGGGGGTTAAACTTTGAGCCATCACTCAACAAATACAAATGGAGGGCTTTATCTAGAATAGGCACAGCTTATCTCTTGTACAATGGGAGCATGGGCAGGAGCTCTAAGGTTCAAAGAATCTTGATACTCTTGAAAAAAGCCAGGGTGTAAGGCGTATTGATATCAAGGAGCGGAGTGGTAAGAGATGAGACTGGAGAGGAAGGCAGGAGCTGGGATGTGTAGGGCTGTGCAGGCTCTGCTGGCCTGGAAGCCTGGGGAGCAAATGCTGATGCTAAATTCACGGGGGTGTCCCATGCACAGGGCACGCAGCAGATTCAGTAATGATAGACACTGCTTCTTCTATGTCTTCTAGTATTTCAGGAGATTCTAATCTCTCCCATTTCAGAGAGAGAGAGGACAAATAGTAAAAGTTGATAGGAAGGCAACTAAAATGATCAAAAGGGATGGGAGGGGGACAATTAGGTTTCTGTTTGAAGTCTGGAGTTCTTAAAATCAGGTTTGATAGAGAATGAGATGAAAGGCTAGCAAATCATAAAAGAGAGTGACATCTTAGACCTAAATCCCTTCTTCTCCTCCAACCCCATGAAACTTGACAGGAGAGAATTTTAGGAGAACTAACAGGAATTCCACTTTCCAGTGAGTGGTATAAATTTATGCAACTATCCTCAAGAGGTATTGCAAATGCTGATCATATAAATAACTTCAAGAAGAGTTTACAAATTTCAAAGATTAAAGTTCCCTAACAAGCTGAGGACTGTAGTGTAGTGCTGAGGACAACATCCCCCGGAGCAAACTCCTTGCCTTTTTTCAGAGATAGGCTGCATCAAATCTTCCAGACTCGACCGTGGCCCTTTCGCAGTTTTTTTGGCCAGGTGGCTTTGCTGTTAGTTGACTGTCCCAGTCTGTGGGTATGGCAGAGCATTCAGGCTGTCTGTTCTGGGCTTTCTCTCAAAGATGTGCTCGGCCCATGGTGAAGAGTCTGTGCTGGGCTGCGGGACTTGGTGACAATCCTTGAATTTGAGTTCTAGACCTAATTGTTTTTATTGTGGTAAAACTCACATAACACAAATCTACCATTTTAGCCATTATTAAAGAGTCCAATTCAGTGGCATTTAGTACATTTACAATGTTGTGCAACCATCGCTTATCCAGTTTCAGAACACTTCCATCATCCCCAAAGGAAACCTCACATACCTTAAGCAGTCACTCACAATTTTCCCATTCCCCTGGCCCCTGGCAATCACTGATGTGCTGTCTGTCTCTATGGAATTTCTAGGATTAGTTTTACTTCCCAGGCCTACCTAATCTTCCAGGTCCTGGCTTCCTTTCTAAACCTACTTTGTTCCATTTCCCCCTCTGATTGTGATAATCCAGTCACCTCAGCTTTCCAGTTTGTTACAAACGTGATTGTTGGGCCTCATGAATTGTGTGTATGTACTCACTTCTTGGCCCTTGCCTATGATCCAGGTAAAACATCCTGCCTTTTTGCATCCTGGGCTCTGAGACTCCATCCTGGAATCCACCCTCTAGTCTGAGCCCTGCCTGGACTGGCCTGGCCCATGGGGGAGGGATAAGAGATGTGTGTGAAAGTCCTTGGTAAACTGCATAGTGTAGTTAATCATGTAGGGTGGGGGAATCATTAGCTATTCCAGGAAGACCGTTCCTCCATAGTACATCCATGGGACTGGCTGCTTTTGAAACACAAACATGTCCATGTGCCACTCTTCAAAACAATAATATGACTTGGCAGCACTGACACAGTCAGTGGAGGTGGGCAGCTCCTGCCAGGGACACCTGAGAGGAGAGGGTTTCAGCAGCATGGGGATTTTCATTGTGGTGGCCTTGGTGCATGGTCTGTCTGCCTGCAGTTGAGAGGGCTGCCGGGTGGGGGCAGGCTCACTGCCAGCCTGGCGTCCTTGTCCCTGCAGACTCAAACTACCTTCACACAGTGCAAGGGGGGCCAAGGGCTGCCTGTGAAACAACTCTGGAGCATGATAGATTGGTGCACAACCTAAGTCAGAACGTTTTTACACGGGTCATAATTGTAAGTCTCTAGCCCTTGCCCAGCCATCTCCGGCCAGTGAGTGTGATGGGTGTGAGGGGCTGGATGGTGGTCTCAGTCTCTCACTCACTCATTTATTTACTCACTTATGTATTCATTCACTCATGGTTTAGATCTGTACCATTAAATATGGTAGGCACTAACCACACATGGCTGCTGAACACTTGAAGTGGGCCAGTCCAAATTGAGATGTACCATAGATGTGAAATACACACCAGAATTCGAAGACTTAGTACAAAAAATATAAACAACTCATTAATAATTTTAAAAAGTATTGGTTACATGTGGAAATGATAGCATTTTGGATTTATTGGGTTAAATAAAATGTATTACAAAAATTAATTTCCTTGATTTCTTTCTACTTTTTGTAATGTGACTACTAGAAAATTTATAGTTTCCTATGTGATTTACATTATATTTCTATTGCACAGAGCTGATTTAATTATATCTGTTCCTCTGGAAGAAAGGGGGTGTGAGGTTGACATGTCTTGGTTAAAAAGCAGGCCCAGCCTGGGATTTGCCCCTTTGAATAATATCACAGAGTAGGTGAGGCTGGTCCACAGGTCCCTAGACAGGGATAGGGCACCCCAAACCATGAATGGAAGATTTTATTACAAGTCTCTCTTGAGGGACTTAGCACAATGTTTATGATTGATTAAGGCACTAAAGCTGTTCATTATTTATGTTTTCTGGTTTGTACTTTCCTGCGTCTCAATAACGTGGGAATAGGAACTGAATAAATTACCCAGTGATGTGGGAATTCATGTAACCATAACTCTGTATGCTATGTGTGTGTGAGTGTGTGTGCACATTTTAATGAGATGCAATTTTGTTTCAATTTGGGAAATCCCCAAAGCTCCCCTGCTTTGTTTTCTCTGACTCTAACCCAGCAGTGTTGGAGGCAGCAGCAAATGGAGAAATGAGATGAAAACATCTGGGCACAATGCTTCCAAAGGCTTTCCGGCGTTTTCTTCCCTGGGAAGTTTCTGCTGGAGTACATGCCCCCCTCATGCTTTAGAACTATGGTCTTTGTTCTTTCTTATTCTCTGGTCTGCTTTCCCCATGGTGGGTCTTTAAGACAGAGCACAAACCAGAATGCAAGCTCGTGGAGAATGAGGACATCTCAGAGCTCCAGCTGCAGGCACACAGGTAAGAACTTCAAGTTTTAGTATTTTTTTTAATTTTTATTATTATTTTTTTTACTTTATAAAGTTTCATATTTTTTAACATATGCAATTATTTTCCATCCTTTACAATACAGTAGTTGCAATGACACTCAAAACAGAAAAGCAAAGTAAAAAATCAAAACACCAACTTCTGTTTCATGT
>NC_043700.1:40802289-40806521 GCF_006229205.1 Suricata suricatta | reverse complement strand
TCAAAGTCATGCCTACTGCACCTCTAAACATTTCATTAAGTCCAATTATACAGCAAACACTCCCAAAATAAACTTAGATTGTATTGTAGTTTCACTTAACAGTATATAAAATGCTGTGTTGTGACAGGTATCAACTATCCATTTTAAAGGCTGTAAGGCAGAGTGGAGAGAGCCGGGCACTGGAAATGATGCTTTATGGGCCCATAGGCCCTGTATTCATTCATACATTCATTTAACAGTGTATATGGGGCACATGCTCTTGGCTGGGTGCTGAGGAAACCAAAATGAATCAAGTTTGTTCGTTTCCCTCAAATCATTCCACTGGACAAGAAAACTGTAAAAGTCACTTGCAATTCAGTACTGCCACATCTGGGAAGGTGGAACAGATGTTCTGCTCCCCATTCATCCTGTTAAGTACAATGAAAAACCCTGGATATTATATAGAAAACAAACATAAATAGACTTTGAAAGGTTGAGGAAAGAAGGCACCCTCTTTAAGGGCTCTTGGGACCTAAGAAAAGACAATAGTGAATTCCCTAGGTTTTCTTATTGTCTGGTGTATCCCAGACTTGGAGGTGAAGAAACTGGCAACCCAGACTGGACAAAGAAAAATCCCTAACAAAATTCTGCTCTTCTGTCAAAGAACCAGGAAAGAAAACTTTAGATAATGATTTCTGTACTCCAGACAACACCTCAGAAGAGACGGTAGCCCACCCCCACTGGTAAAGGAGCCTAGAGGCCCCACCTTGCCAGGCTAGAATGGGGTACCCCAACCTCCTTGGGTGGTGTAGGTGGGTGTAGTGAACAGTGATGACTTTCATCATCACCCAGTGGCCACAAAGTGGTTTGCTCTCCATGGCACCTGTAGAGACCACCTACAGAGAATTAAGGAGCCACTTCCATGCAATCCCCCAGCCAGAGTGGTTTCCTCCAAGGCTGAGTGAAGAGCCCAGACTCCCAGCCCTGCCCTGCGGTTACCTGGGGAGAGCTGGACTTCTACCTCCACCTAGGAGTAAGGCGGCCGTGTCTCCCCTTCTTTTAGAATTATCCAATTTGGGACCCCTGGGGACCTAGTCAGTTGAGCCTCTGACTTTGGCTCAGGTCATGATCTTGGGGTCCGTGAGTTTGAGCCCTGTCTAGGTCTTTGTGCTGACAGCTCAGAGCCAGGAGCCTGCTTCGGATTCTAGGTCTCTCTCTCTGCCCCTCCCCTGCTCACACTTTGTCTCTCAAAAATGAATAAATGTTAACAAACATTTAAAATTTATCCAATTTGGACAGCCAAGAGAATGAGAATAATGAACACTGTCATGGACGTGTGGGACTCATAAAAGCTGTAACATTTGTTTACTGGAGTTCCAAGGGGTTAGAAGAAAGAATGGGGTGGGGGACACTTGGGTGGCTCAGTTACTTGAGTGTCTTCATTTCCACTCAGGTCATGATCTCTCGAAGGTTTGTAAGTTTGGGCCTCCTATAAGGCTCTGCGCTGACAATGTGGCGCCTGCTTGGGAATCTCTACCTGCCTTCTTGCTCCACATTGTGCACACTCCTTCCTCTCTCTCTCTCTCTCTCTCTCTCTCTCTCTCTCTCTCTCTCTCTCTCTCTCAAATTAAATAAATAAACTAAAAAAAACTTTAAGAAGAATGCAGGGATGGAAAATATTTGAGAGATAAAAGCTAAAAATTTTCTAAATTTGATAAAATTCAAATCCTAGATATTCAAGAAGCTGAGTGAGACCCAGTGACAAAAGCCAATCTCAAAAGGCTATACACTATATGATTTCATTTTATGACATTATGGAAATGACAAAATGATAGAAATGGAGGACAGGTTAGTAGCTGCCAGGGGCTAAGGGAGGTGGTGAGAAGGGATGTGTCTAAATAAGGGCAACATGAGAGGTGCTTGGACAGAAGTGTTCTGTATCTTGATTGTATCAACATCAGCATTCTGGTTGTGATGTTGTTAAGGTGGTTTTGTGAGATGTTGCTACTGAAGGAAACTGTTCCCACATAACAGGCACATGGGCTCTCGCACTGTTCATACAACTGTATGTGAGTTTGCAATTCTCTCAAATTAAAAAAGTTTAGTTAAAGAAAATAAGTGTAATTCAATTTGAGAAGTGTTATCATAGAGTTCATATCATGAAGTTCTTTGGCAGCTGAAGATGGGTTAATTATTTCTTCATGGTGGTATCAGGGAAGGTGCCTCAGTGCTATCAATGCACCAGTGGGATCTTACAGAAAGAATTTTACCTGTCGTCTTTCTTTTTTTTTTTTTTTTTTTGGTCTTTGTACTGAATTCCTTTGTGATGATTCCTTGGTTTATTTGTTGATGGTTCATTAAGGGCCAGACATTGTGCTAAGGTGTTTATGTGTATAACTGAAACAAATTTCATACAATAATTCTGACAGACAGGTACTATTATTTACAAATAAGGAAACTTCTTTAGAGGTACAGACACTTCATCAAGGTCACTCAAATGGCAAATGATAGAGTTGGGTTTCAAACTCTGGTCTGTCTCAGACCACGTTTTATGACTACTGAGAGCACTCATTTGTCATTTGTTATTTTATTTTCTTTTCTGTTTTTTTTAAAGTTTATTTTATTTATTTTGAGAGAGAGAGAGAGAGAGAGAGAGCGAGAGAGAGAGTGAGAGAGAGAGAAAGTGTGAACGGGGCAGGGGCAGAGAGAGAGAGGGAAAGAGAATCCCAAGCAGGCTCTGTGCTGTCGTGCAAAGCACAACGTCAGGCTCCATCTCATGAACCGTGAGATCATGACCTGAGCAGAAATTGTAAGTCGAATCCTTAAGTGACCTTTGAGCTACCCGGGCGCCCATGTCATTTGTTATTAAAAATTTTTTTCTCCCTGATTTTCCTTTGCTCTTCTTTTTCTGTCTCCTTTTCAGCTAATATTTTAAAATATTTTAATCTATCTTCTCTATTTGCTTTATAGATAGCTTACACGTTTTTTTTGTATTTTTTAAAAAAGTCTTTTGTCTAGGAATTATAATATGCAACCTTAATGACAGTCTAACTGAAATTGATATTACTGTATTTTGTTAAATGTAAGAATCATATAATAAGTGTAATTCTACTTACGTGTAATGTCCTTTGTTCTACTGTTGTATATTTAATTCTACATATTTGTATAACCATCACAATATATTATTATTTATTATTATTATTATTTACCCATAAATTTACTATTTTCGCTGTTCTTTGTTCCTTTCCATAGATCCATATTTCCTTCAGGTGTCACTTTTCAGACTAAACAGACTTCTTTAGCGTTTCTTATGGTGTGGGTCTCCTGGTGAGGTTTTCTTTCTGCATTCAATGATCTGAAAACCTATTTTACCTTCTGTTTTGAAGGATATTTTCACTGGATCTGGGATGTCTTTGAAAGTTTTTGCTTTTTATACTTTCAGCACTTTGAAGATTCTTTTCTCTTTTCTGATTTCCAGGTTTTCTGATGAACAGTCAGTCAATACTCTTATTCCTGTTCCCCTGTTTGCAATGGTTCTTTTTCTCTGGCTGCTTTAGAGATTTTAAAAATCTTTTTTTGTTTGTTTTATTTTGTCTTTTTTTAAAAGCAAATTTGAGTATGATATGCCTTGATTATGATGATGTTTTCTTTGTATTTGTCTTATGTGGGTTTGGCTGAGCTTCTTAGAACTTTGGGTTAATGTTTTAAAAGATTTAGATTGTATTGCAGTTTCACTTAACAGTATATAAAATGCTGTGGTGTGACAGGTATCAATTATCCATTAGATACTGAATCAATTTTTCTTAAGCACTACTAACTGCTTGCTTTTCTTGAAGCTAGATCATTCTGGAAATTTCCTGTTAGACCTATGAGTGCGAACATATGGTTTCTGTCCTTCTCTGCCTGACTTATTTCACTTAGCATGACACCTTCGAGGTCCATCCACAAATGGCCATATGTCATTCCCTCTCATTGCCATGTAGTACTCCATTGTGTATATATACCACATCTTCTTGATCCACTCATCAGGTGATGGGCATTTAGGCTTGAAAAATAGCTACTTTTTTGCATGGACCTCAAGTATACTGTAGTATAGAGGTGGAATTTAAGGAAAGGTATTAAGCAGGCTGTGTTTTAGCTTATGGGCAAGTAATAAATTATATCATGTATCTTGAAAGTATCATAGATAAGCTGCTATATTACAATTGCCACTTCAGATAGCTGTGAAATTAGGTGATTAACTAGTTGGTACC
>NC_043700.1:40785463-40802189 GCF_006229205.1 Suricata suricatta | reverse complement strand
CTACTTTTTTGCATGGACCTCAAGTATACTGTAGTATAGAGGTGGAATTTAAGGAAAGGTATTAAGCAGGCTGTGTTTTAGCTTATGGGCAAGTAATAAATTATATCATGTATCTTGAAAGTATCATAGATAAGCTGCTATATTACAATTGCCACTTCAGATAGCTGTGAAATTAGGTGATTAACTAGTTGGTACCTAATCTTCTAATTTCTGTATAAGTCTAATTATATGAAATAGAAGTGGGGGTTTTGATTTTTTACTTTGCTTTTCTGTTTGGAGTATCATTGAAACTACTGTATTGTAAATGACAGAAAATAATTGCATATGTTAAAAAAATAAATTGTATAAAAAAATAAATAAAAAAAATAAAAGATTTAGAAAACTTCAGTGTGATATTTTATTTTTTTTTTGACAAAAATTTTAAATAAAGATAGGACCAGTATGCTTGATTTTTTCTTTTTTTTTTCGGGTTCCAACATGACTAGCATGACTTGTTATTATTGCTGCCTTTATTTAAATTTTTGATATTTTGTACATTATGAAAATTTCTTCTGCGTTAATTTTGATTTGCTAAAATACTGCATTGTATCATTTTGATTACCGAGTTTTTGGACAACTCATGAAATAAATATTACACCCCAAACAAGTGCTTCTCCTCATCTCATCTTAGCCCCATTCCTTTCTCATAGTTACTTAAGAGCACTTTCCAATATCTGTATTGTCTGAGAGTCTATTCCTACTGGCTATTTTGTTATATGTCACATTTTCCTGCTTTATTGACTAACTAATAATATTCATTTATCTATTGCACATTATGGATGATATATTCTAGAGACTCTGGATTCTGTTTTCTTACTTTGAAGAGTGTTACATTTGCTCTTTACTGACAGATCACTTCAATTTGTGGAGACTTCTATGATGGTTCTATTTCAGTTCTTCCCTAAGTTGGGGCTCAAGTGTAGCTTCTACTCCTAAGATATGGCCCTTGTGGGGCTTCAGTAAAAAGACTTCTGGGTTTGCCAAAGACCTCTAAATTTGATGAGTTTGAATCCTAAACTCTGTCTCCTCAGCATGAAGTATCTTTGCAATGGATATTCCAGCAGCTTAGAATGTTATGTCCTCATCATATCCACAAGTTGAAGCCCTAATCCTGAAGGTTATGGTATTTGGAGATAGGGCCTTTGGCAGGTAATTAAGTCATGGGGATAAAGCCTTCGTGAATGGGATTCACGACCTTATAAAAAGAGGAAGAGATAGATCTCTTGCTTTCTCTGCCAGGGGAGGACACAGTGAGGTCTATACAAACCAGGAGGAGAGCTCTCATCAGAAACCAAATCTGCTTGCACCTTTTTCTTAGACTGTTCACTTACCAGTACTATGAGAAATATATTTCTGTTTTTTAAAGTCACTGTATCTATGATATTTTTGTTATAGCAGGCTGAACTGACTCAGACAATCTTCTTATCTCATCCAGCCTACCAGTTATAGCTTTCTGCTGGATTTCTTAGAACCTCAGTTCAGAAGTCAGCTAAAATTATGAGGGCAGCTTCTATGCACATTTTGTGGCTCCCCTTTGGTGGCTCATCCTTTTATGGAATTTCTCTTCTCAATTTCTAGTCACGTTGACAACCCTACACTTCAGTCTGACATTGCAGCCCTTTAAGACTGTTGTTTCCCCTGTGAGCTCTATTTCTCATGTGCCATGTGGATTGTGGTCTGCCTTCAGGGGAAAAGACAATTAAATGCAATTATTCAGTTTTCTTATTGCTTTGGGCTGGATATGTCCCCTCAAAATTCTTATGTTGAAAGCTTAGTCTACAGTATATCAGAATGTGACTTTATTTAGATATAGATATGATCTTTACAGAGGTAATCAAGTAAATACGAGGTCTTAGTGTGTCTATTAATCCATTTTGACTGATGTCTCCCAAAAGAGAGAAATTTGGACACAGACACACACATACATAGGGAGAGCTCCTTCTAAAGATTAAACAGAGATTGGGGTGATGTATCTGTAAGTCAGAAGATCTTAGAGGTCATCAGCAAACCACCAGAAGCTAGGGGAGAGGCATGGACTAGAATTTTTCTAATAGCCCTAGAAAGTACCCAATACTGCCCATACCTTGGTCTCAAAGTTCCAACCTTCAGAGCAGTGAGACTCTAGTTTCTCCATGTTTTTGGTCATCTTCTAGTCTTTCAAATAGTTGCATATTAAAAAAAATATTGTCCCAAGTTTATAATTGCCACTGGCAGAGAGGTTAGTTCAATCTTAGATACTCTACTGTTACCAGAACCTGGAAGTCCATGAGCTAACTTCCCCATCTTTTTTGAGTCCATGCTTGGCAACCTGCAAGCTAATATTATTTACCCCTGAATCTAGTCCAGGGTCTTAGATCTCATCCTGGGGTCTGATATCCTACCCTCTGATGGTCCATAAGAAGCATTGGGACAATATTTAGGGTCTTTAATAGTCAAGTCGATTGGTTATGACTAATCTTAAAATGTTCTAGGAGAAAAACTAATTTTTCTCTTCCTGAGAGTGTTACATAGGATATTAGTTGAGCCATTATTCAAGTACTTGTGCAGATGGAAGTCTGATTCTACTTTATGTGCTTCTGCAACCTACTTTCTTGCAGGTGTGTTTAGATTCACATGTTCATGTGCATGCATGGTGGTGTATTGCAGAGGAGCTAAAGGAGCCCTTATTTGGGAAAGAATATGAATCAGGCTCTTTGTGTTAAATAACACTTCAATTCTCCTTAAAATAGATGGCTCCCTTTTAGTAAACAGTCGAAAACATCTCTTAACTTGGAATGCTTACCTGTTAAAAAGAAAAATATGGGAGCCATTCTCCTAGGCCTTTATATAAGATACTGAACAATATCATGAACAGAATCTTTAGGCCATTAACCATCAATTATCCTGGATTATCTAAATTCTCTCTCTCTCTAGTGAGTTCTTCTACTAGGGAGATACATTCTGTACTACATTACTTTAGCTTCCCATAAAAGTGTGTTTTCATAGAACAGTGATCAAATATTATGTCTTCAGTTTCCATCCAGTGCTGATCACAGAAAGAGTGATATGAAGAATACTCTGCAACTTTTATATAACTGCTATTGAAGATTCTGTTCGTGATATTGTTCAGTATCTTATATAAAGGCCTAGGACAATGGCTCCCATATTTTTCTTTTTAACCACAAAATCTTTTCTTCAAATAAAAGTTTGTGTGAAACTTAATGCCTAAAATAGGTCAATATGGCTGAAGCTGGAAGTCTTAGGGCTGGGTCTTCCTTCTCCTTCTGCTTTTCTTTCTCCACCTCCTTCTTCTCATCCACTACCTCACATTCCCCTACATGGTTGTTTTTGAAGATCTCCTCTGAATGTAGTGTAAAAGTCATTAATGCTAGTCTAAGATGGACACAGTTTGTCTCATGTCACAAATAGCTGTGTTTATTTTAATATAGCCCAGATTGTAACTCTGTGTGTTTCTCTTCTTGTCCTGAGTGACAGGAAATTCAGATAAGTAAGATGCTCAATTTTAGCACTTATTTTTGTCCTAGAATAGATGCAACAATTTTCCCCATTTTGTCCCAACCAAAGGTGTAGAGGGTTCAATTTATTAAAATCCCAAATTCACAGTACATTTTCATCCCAGAATTCTATATTTATGCAGGCATACACTTATTTACTTATTATTATTACCTTTAAATACTGTTCTCATTTCTCATTCCCCCCGACTACAATCTTCCCTCCCACATAGACAGCCCTATTCTTTTTTAAAATTAATTATTTTATTAAAAATTTTTTCTAATGTTTTATTTTTATTTTTTGAGAGAGAGAGAGAGAGAAAGAGAGAGAGAGAGACAGTGTGAGCAGGGGAGGGTCAAAGAAAGAGGGAGACACAGAATCTGAAGACAGGCCACAAGCTCTGTGCTAGCTCTCAGCACAGAGCCCAACGTGGGGCTTGAACTCACAAACCTGGAGATCATGACCTGAGCCAAAGTTGGACGCTCAGCTGAGTGAGCCACCCAGGCGCCCCATAAATTATTTTATTTTTAAATTTACATCCAAGTTAGTTAGCATATAGTGCAATAACGTTTTCAGAAGTAGATTCCAGTGATTCATCCTGTATATATAACACCCAGTGTTCATTCCAACAAGTGTCTTCCATAATGACCCTTACCCATTTAGCCCATCTCCCCACCCGCAACCCCTCCAGCAACCCTGTTTGTTCTCTGAATTTAAGAATCTCTTTTGTTTTGTCTCTCTCCTTGTTTTTATATTATTTTTGCTTCTCTTCTCTTATGTTCATCTATTTTGTATTTTAAATTTCTTATATGAGTGAAGTCATTTGATATTGGTGTTTCTCTGAGTAATTTCACTTAGCATAATTCCCTCTAGTTTCATCCATGTAGTTGCAAATGGCAAGATTTCTTTCTTTCTTTTTTTTTTTTTTAAGATTTCTTTCTTTTTGATTGCCAAGTAATAATACTCCATTGTGAGTGTGTGTGTGTGTGTGTGTGTGTGTGTGTGTGTGTGTGTATACACCACACCTTCTTTATCCATTCATCCATCGATGGACATTCTGGCTCTTTCTATATTTTGGCTATTGTCAATAGTGCTGCCATAAACATTGGGGTGCATGTGGTCCTTTGAAATGGCATATCTATATCCTTTGGATAAATACTTAGTAGTGCAATTGCTGGGTCATAGGGTAGTTCTATTTTTCACTTTTTGTGGAACCTTCATACGGTTTTCCAGAGTGGCTGCACCAGCCAGTTTGCATTCCTACCAGCAGCGTAAAAGGGATCCTCTTCGTCAGGTGATGGACATTTAGGCTCCTTCCATGTTTTGGCTATTGTTGACATTGCTGCTATGAACATTGGGGTACATGTGCTCCTATGCATCAGCATTTCTAAGATGTGGTATATATTCACGATGGAGTACTACATGGCAATGAGAGGGAATGACATATGGCCCTTCGTAGGAAAGTGGATGGACCTTGAGGGTGTCATGCTGAGTGAAGTAAGCCAGGCCGAGAAGGATAGAAACCATATGTTTGCACTCATAGGTCTAGCAGGAAAACAGGAGAGACCTAATGGAGAACGAGGGGGAACGAAGGAGGGAGAGAGAGTTGGGGAGAGAGAGGGATGCAGAACTTGAGAGACTATTGAATGCTGAGAATGAACTGAGGGTTGAGGGGGAGGGGGGAGGGGGGAAGACAGGTGGTGGTGATGGTGGAGGGCACTTGAGGGGAAGAGCACTGGGTGTTGTATGGAAAACAATTTGACAATAAAATATTATGAAAAAAAAAAGGGATCCTCTTTCTCTGCATCCTTGCCAAAATCTGTTGCTGCCTAAGTTGTTAATTTTATCCATTTTGACAGGTGTGAGGTGGTATCTCATTGTGGTTTTAATTTGTATTTCCCTGATGGTGAGTGATGTTGAGCATTTTTTCATGTGTCTATTAGCCATCTGGATGTCTTCTTTGGAGAAGTGTCTATTCATGTCTTTTGCTCATTTCTTCACTGGATTATTTGTTTTTTCCATGTTGAGTTTGATAAATTCTTTATAGATTTTGGATACTAACTCTTTATCTGATATATTATTTGTAAACATCTTCTCCCATTCTATTTGTTGTTTTTTAGTTTTGCTGATTTTTTCCTTCTAGACAGTTCTATTTTAATAGAATAAGTGTGTATAACTTTATCTTAAGATATGTTCCTGCAAATGGTATTGTGTGTGTGTGTGTGATATAGTATATGATACGTATATAAAATATATGAGATATATACAGAAATTTATTTCATATATTTCTCACCATTCACTATGGTTTTAAGACCTGTATACATTGCTTAATGTAAATATAATCTAGTCCTTTCAACTACTGCATAGTACTGTTTGGTGAATATCTATCACATATTTTATGTCCTCTTTCCCAGTGACATACTCAGGTTGCCTCCATCTCTTAGTCACCATAAATAACATTGCAACAAGTATTCTTATACATGTGCCCCTATGCAATTGTATAATAATTACTTTGAGAATATAGACATTGCAGTGGAATTTCTGAGTTATAGCATATGTATCTATTTTCATGGATATTGGTAGATTGTGCCTCAGGATGGCTGCACCCATCCACATTCCCACCAGCAGTGAAAAGGATTCTTGCTTCTCCAAGTCTTCAACAACTCTTGGCATTATTCATTTTTGTGTTTGCCAATCTGTAAAGTATTTTCCATTGCTGTTTTAATTTGCATTTCTCTTATTCCTAATTATTTTGAGTAGATCTTCATATGCTTATTTTAAATTATTTTGGGTTTCTTGTCTGTAAATGGCCTGTTTGTATCCCTTGCTTGTTTTTCTGTTGAGGATGCTGCTGTTTTTTCCTCATTGATTTTCAAGAGAGACTGAGTTCCTGAACATTCTAGATTCATTGTTTAATAGAAGTATAATGTGAGCTACATTCCACTAGTCACATTAAAAGAATAAAAATAGAATAAAAGAATAAAATAGAAATTAATTTTAATAATCTATTTTATTTAACTTAGTCTACTAAAATTTCATTATTTCAGCATGTAATCAGCCAGTTTTTTTTTCATAATAAGTCTTCAAAGTCCAGTTTGTATTTTATAATTACAGGATCCCTTAATTTGGACTAGCCACGTTTCAGGTACTCAATAGCTACATGTGGCTGGTGGTTACTATACTAGACAGTGAAGAGTTATAAACTCTTCTTCCAGTTTTATACATTGCAAATATTTTCTTCCCTTTTAATATCTGGCTATTAATGAATTTTTTGGATGAGATATCCTTTCTGGTCTAATATAATGTCATTTTAAATAGATCTCTGTATGTATTTAAAAAACAAAGCAATTTACACATTCAATGCAATCCCCGTCAAAGTTGCACCAGCATTCTTCTCAAAGATAGAACAAACTATCTTAAAATTCTTATGAAACCACAAAAAAACCCCAAAGAGTCAAAGTAATATTTAAGAAGAAAACCAAAATGGAAGGCATCACAATCCCAGACTTTAGCCTCTACTACAAAGCTGTCATTATCAAGACAGTATGGTATTGGCACAAAAACAGACATATGGACCAATGGAATAGAATAGAGAGCCCAGAACTGGACCCAAAAGTGTATGGCCAAATAGTCTTTGACAAAACAGAAAAGAGTATCCAATGGAAAAAAGACAGCCTCTTCAACAGATGGTGTTGGGAGAGCTGGACAGCAACATGTAGAAGAATGAAATTAGACCATTTTCTTACACCATTCACAAAAATAAACTCAAAATGGATAAAGAACTTGAATGTGAGACAGGAAACCATCAAAATCCTAGAGGAGAAAGCAGGAAATAGCCTCCTTGACCTCAATCGCAGCAATTTCCTCCTTGAAACATTCCCAAAGGCAAGGGAATCAAGAACAAAAATGAACTATTGGGACCTCATCAAGATAAAAAGCTTCTGCAATGCAAAGGAAACAATAAAAAACCTAATAGGCAACCAACAGAATGGGAAAAGATAGTAGCAAATGGCATATCAGATAAAGGGCTAGGATCCAAAATCTACAAGGAACTCACCAAACTCCATACCCGAAAAACGAATAATCCAATGAAGAAATGGGCAGAAGACGTGAACAGACACTTCTCCAAAGAGGACATCCAGATGGCCAACAGGCACATGAAACGATGCTCAGCGTCACTCATCATCATCAGGGAAATATAAATGAAAACCACACTGAGATACCACCTCACACCAGTCAGAGTGGCTAAAATGAACTAATCAAGAGACTATAGATGCTGACGAGGATATGGAGAAATGGGCACTCTCCTACACTGTTAGTGGGAATGTAAACTGGTGCAACCACTCTGGAAAACAGTATGGAGGTTCCTTAAAAACTATTAGTAGAACTCTCCTATGACCCAGCAAGAGCACTGCTAAGGATTTACCCAAAGGATACAGAAGTGCTGATGCATAGGAGCACATGTACCACAATGTTCATAGCAGCACTTTCAACAATAGCCTAATCATGGAGAGAGCCTAAATGTCCATCACCTGATGAATGGATCAAGAAGATGTGGTATATATATACAACGGAGTACTACAGGGCAATGAGAAAGAATGAAATCTGGCCATTGGTAGCAAAATGGATGCACCTCGAGGGTGTCATGCTAAACGAAATAAGGCGGAGAAGGACAGATACCATATGTTTGCACTAATAGGTCTAACAGGAGAAACCTAACAGAGGACCATAGGGAGGGGAGGGGGGAAAGAGAGTTGGGGAGAGAGAAAGACACAAACCATGAGAGACTATTGAATACTGAAAAGGAACCGAAGACTGAAGGGGGAGGGGGAGGGGGGAAAGGGTGATGGTCGTGGAGGGGGCACTTGTGGGGAGAAGCACTGGGTGTTATATGGAAACCAATTTGACAATAAACTATTATTAAAAAATAAAATAAAAAATAAAAAATAAAAATAGTTATTCTGTTGTAGATGAGATTTTTTATTCATAAGTTTGCTTTATATTTCTATATCATAATAATTTTATCAGATTATCCTACCAGTTTTTGAGAGGAAGAGATGTAAAATCTCCCCACCATGATAGTGAATTTGTCAATTTATTTCTTTTAATTCTGTTCCCTTTCTACATTCCAGGCTATTTTGTTTATGATCTTCTTGGAGATTGCTCATTTTATAAATATCAAATGTTTCTCTTTGCCTCATTAAATGTTTGATACTTAAAAATACCACTACATTAGCTTCATTTATTATTTCTTAGTGTATCTTTTTTCCATGCCTTTATTTTAAAGCTTTCAATATTGTTTTATTTTAGGTATGTTTCTTTCCTTTCTCTTAAAAAAATGTCAAATAGCTCTTTAACTGAAGATAACAAAACAGCTACTGCAGATTTTTCTCTTTTTTATGGAGGCAATTTTCTCCTCAGGTTTGTTGAGTATAATTGACACATAACATTGTATTAGTCCAAGGTGTACAACAAAATAATTATATATATACATATATATGTATATATATATCACCTTACATGGTTATAATTTTTTCTTGAGATGAGAACTTTTAAGATCTATTCTCTTAGCAAGTTTCAAATATACAATTCAGTATTGCTAACTATAGTCATGCTGTATATCACATCCCCAGGAGTTATTCATCTTATAACTGAAATTTTGTTACTTTTGACTACCTTCACCCATTGCCATCCTCCACCTCCTGCTGTGGCAACCACCAATCTATTCTCTGTATGTATGAGTTCAGTTCTTTAAAGTTTCACATATAAGTGAACTTGTTCACTTGTTTTCTGTCTGACTTGCTTCACTTGGATATTAGCTTTTTTGATGATGTCCTTTACTACACAGACGTTCTTAATTTTTATGTTTAATTGGTTCTCTTGTTTTATGTAGTCTTAATTTATTTACTAGGAAATATTTTTCACCCAGAATATCTATTTTTCTGTGTTTATCTCTCTCAGACACTAACATATAAAATTGCTTTGGCAAAAAGTTCCTTAGAATGGCTTCTAAAGAGTTTATATCTCTTAAAGACTAAAAGAATAACAATTGGGATCTCTGATTTATCTTCTTATGTGAAACAAATGAAAAATTACATATGTATATACACATACACATATATACACATGTGTACATATATATACACACACATCTATATGTATATGTGTATATACATGAAAGCACAGTTTTCATGTCTTTGGAATTCTGCCAACAAAGACAGTGAACCCTGAGAGATGGGAAACAAATAATGTTATCTCTAGAATTCCCCCAGGCACTACCTAGAGAGAAATTTCAGGCAGCAGTACAGGGAGGGTGAAACCACTAGGAGAAACCTCAGGGGTCTCTTGAGTTGTGGATTAGTGGTAGGAGTTGGGGGTTGCCTAGGAAGCTAGGCCAGGAAAACTTGTAGGAAGAGAGAGTAGAAGCAGCAGAGAGAAAGAGATAGATCAATAGATCTATAGTGTGCTCTGAAAGTTTTTAGTAGGTCACTCATGAGCCTTCAGGACATGTGATGAGGAAACTATTGAAGTGGAGAAAGAATGACCCAAAAAGAGCAGAATTAGCAAATATCAAGCTCACACAGAGCCAGTGTAGTCTTGTTCCCACCAGAAACATGGAAAAAAAAATACTCAATTCACTGAGTATTGAATAGAGTAATTAAAAGGTCTTTGCTTCATTAAAGAGGAAAAAGTATACCTAGACTAAACATTGGTCTAGTCTTTCTTTTTTTTTTTTTAAATAGTTTATTGTCAAATTGGTTTCCATATAACACCCAGTGCTTCTCCCCACAAGTGCTCCCCTCCATGACCATCACCCCCTCCCTCCATCCCCCTCCCCCTTCAGTCAAAGTGGATGGGCCTTGAGGGTGTCATGCTAAGCGAAATAAGTCAGGCAGAGAAAGATAGATACCATATGTTTGCATTCATAGGTCTAACAGGAGAGACCTGGCTGGGGACCATGGGGAGAGGAAGGGGGAAAGAGAGTGGGGGAGAGTGAGGGACACTGAAAAAGAACCATGGCCTAGTCTTTCTTAAGAAAGCTTAAAAGCAAGACTCAGAAGGTTAAAACTATTTCTATTTAATGTAACTGCATCTCTGCTTCTTAGAACAAAAGTCAATAGTAAAAAAGTACAGAAATATGTAACACCCAATGATGTAAAACTGACAATGTCTAATGCCCAATAAAAAATTACTAGGCATGAAAAGAAGCAAGAGAAGAAACACAATAATGAGAAAAATTAATCAATTTAAATTGACTTAGAAAGAACACAGATGATAAATTGGTAGATAGAGAGAGGTGCTAACACAGAATACTGTATTTTATATATTTAAGAAGCTAGAAAAATAGGAAACTTTTATTAAAAATATGAAATATAATTTTAAAGATCAAAATGTAACTTCTAGGGATAAAAAATATAACATTGGAGATGAGCAGCACTCTTGATTAGACATTGTAGAAAAAAAGATTTATGAAAAAGTTGTAATGGGAATTATTCAGAATGAACCCCACAGGAAAAAAATGACTGAAAAAATTAACATAATATCACTGAGCTGTGGGATAATTTTAAACTGTCTAATATACATGTAAGTGAAATCCACAAAGTAGTGCAAAAATGGAAGGAATGGTATACATAGTAGCACAAAAGTTTACAAATTTGGTGAAAACTATAAACGTATAGTTCCAAGAACTATGCCTTACCATATGAAACATGAAGCCTTACCATAAGAAACATGAAGAAAACTAGAGCAAGGCATACAACAAAATGATTAAAACCAGTTGTAAAGAGACAATCTTAAAAGTAGCCAAGGGAAAAAAAAAGACCCATTACATACTGAAGAATAAAAATAAGGATGACAGCAGCCTTCTCATTGGAAATAATGTAAACTAGAAGACAGTGAGGCAATATTTTATAGTACCCAAGGGAAAAACTTTTACTTGAGGATTCTATACCAAATGAAAGTATTTTTCAAAAATAATAGTAATGGAAAGAAATTTTCAGCTGAAAGAATTAATCAACTGGCAGACCTGCACTACAAGAGATGTTAAAGGATCCTTCAAGCAGAAGGAAAAATGATGCCAATAAATATTTGGACCAACATAAAGAAATACAGAGTACTGGAAATGATACCTTTGAGGATAAATATGTCTTTTTTCATATCTTTTAAATATGTTTAAGATATCTAATTGCTTAAAGCAAAAGTAATAAGGTGTGTATTTTTGGACAAAAATTGTGATCAGTATGTGACAAAAATTGCACAAAGATATGGTGGGAAGAGAGAAAATTATACTGTTGTGTGTTTTAATACTGTAATGAATTAATATACTATCATTTGAAAATAATGATATAGTATCATTTGAAATATATTATTTTAAAGATAAAATAGCCAGTAAAAGGCCCCACTAAGAGCTAATAAGCCAGCAAGTGAGATAAGATGGAATATCAGGAGCTAGTCAGTAAGATAGGAGGCAGGAAAAAAGGAATAAAGGCCAGATAAAACAGAAACAAATAGGAAGATGGTAGATTAAAAGAAAATCATATTAATAATCACATATAATGTAAATGATCTAAAGAGCCCAACTAAAATGCAGAGATTGTCAGATTAGGTAAAAACAAGATCCAATCCAGTATGTTCTACATATGAGAAGCCAACATTAAATATGAGACATGAATAGTAAAAGGATAAACAATACACTATGGTAAAATTAGTTAAAGGAAAATTGGAGTGGTTCTACTAATATCAGACAAAGTAGAGTTCAGAGAAAGTTTGGTGACAAAGAAGGTCATTTGTATCATTCATAATGCTAAAGAGGTTAGTCTATTAAGCATTATAATTGTAAATACTTACGCACCTAATAACAAAACTTCAAGCAATACAAGGAAAAAAGACAAATCTACAATTCTGTTTGGAGACTTCAATATCCCTTTATTAATTGATAGGACAAGTAGTCAGAAAATCAGAAAAATGTAGAAAGAAGACATACAACAAACTAAACTGACCAAGTGATATTCACAAAACATTAACAAAAATACAATGCCCATTTTTTTCAAATGCTTATGAGACTTTTTTTTTATCAAGATAGGTCATATTCTGGACCACAAAGCAAGTATCAATGTATATAAAAGAATTCTAAAAGTACAATGTATGTATTCTCCAACCACAGTGGAATTAAATTAGAAATCAATAACAGAAAGATTTTTGGAAAATCTCCAAACGTTTAGAAATTAAAATAAAACACTTCCAAATAATATTTGGGTAGAAAGAATAGTAAAAAAGAAAATGAGAAAATATTTTGAACTGAAGGAAAATATAAATATGTAGAATGATATCAGAACAAAGGGAAGGTCTCATATCATGAACTCATATTCCACCATAAGATATCAGAAAAAGAAAAACGAAATGAATGAAGAGTAAGCATGAAAAAGAAAATACTAAAGAACAGAGTGGAAATCAATAAACTGGAAAACAAAAAATATGGAAAAATCAATAAAAAAATTTGTTTATTGAGAACATCAATAAAATTAATAAATTCTAGTCAGATGGACTAGGAGACAGAGAAGGCATATATTATTAATATAAAGAATTACAGATTTAGTAATTATTAAAAAGATAATGAGGGATTATTATAATCAACTTTATACCAATAAATTAAAAAACCTAGATAAAATGGTAAATTCCTGAAAAGAAAAACTACCAATGCATACTCAAGAAGAAAAATAACTGGAAAATTTTATATATAAGAAAGAAATAGAAGTTACAATTATGAACTTTTCATACAGAAAGACTGGGTGGCTTCAGTGGTGAACTCTGCTAAATGTTTAAAGAAGAAATACCATTTACACAAACTCTTAAAGATAATTAGAAGAGAGACTATGCTCTTATTCTTTCCATAGGGCTAACATTCATTTGATACCAAAGTCAGACTAAATAAAGCATTACAAAACTGTATATCAATAACTTCTATAAACATAGATGAAAAAGTTTTTAACCAAATTTAGGAATCAAATTAAACAGCTTATAAAAGCATAATACATTATGGCTAAGTAGAGTTTATTCCAAAAGCACATGTTGGTTTCACATTTAAAAATTAATCAATATAATTCACCATATAAGAAACTAAAAAGGCAAACCCATACAATCATATCAGTACATGCAGAAAAAAATTTGATATTCCTAACAAAAACTCTCTACAAACTAGGAATAGAAGCAACTTATTAAACTTACTAAAGGGCATTTATAAAATTCTTACAGCTAATTTATACTTAGTGGTGAAATACTAATTGTTTTCCTCCTAGGATTAGGCACAATGCAAGGATGCTAACTTCCAATAGTCCTGTTCAATTTTGTACAAAGGGGCTAGCCAGTGCAATAAGTCAAGAAAAAGCAATAAAAAATATCCAGATCCAAAGAAAGATATAAAAATATTTTTTTCTAAGAGACTATAATTATCTATGTGGAAAATTGTATAGGTCTACACAAAAGCAACAATGCAATATGGCTTTCTTCAGATCATATTTTCTTTTACTTATAGGACTTCTTTTACTGATAAGACTTTTAATGGTTGCATACACAGTGTTTAAATAGTTCCTTTATCATTAAATAATGAAGTTTGAAAATTTTCTGATATTATTATTAAGCGTGTAGTAAACATCTCTATTAGTTTACTTTTATTCACAATTCTGGGAAAAAGATAATAGAGATTTTTAAAGTGGTGATATGTATTATCAAATTTTCCCTAAGACAGTTTGTCTTAACTATTAAATAGTATTTTGTTGTTTTAGTTTGCACTGTATTGTATTATATTTTGATGATGGGATGTGAGTTTTTTTAAATAGTTTATTGTCAAATTGGTTTCCATACAACACCCAGTGCTCTTCCCCACAAGTGCCCTCCTCCATCACCACCACCACTTCTTTTCCCCCCTCCCCCTTTCCCTTCAACCCTCAATTCGTTTTCAGTATTCAATAGTCTCTCAAGTTTTGCGTCCCTCTCTCTCCCCAACTCTCTCCCTTTTCCCGTCCCCCTGGTCCTCCATTAGGTTTCTCTTGGTCTCCTGTTAGACCTATGAATGCAAACATATGTTTTCTGTCCTTCTCTGTCTGACTTATTTCACTTGGCATGACACCCTCAAGATCCATCCACTTTCCTACAAATGGCCAGATTTCATTCTTTCTCATTGCCATGTAATACTCCATTGTGTATATATACCACATCTTCTTGATCCACTCATCAGGTGATGGACATTTAGGCTTTTTTCATGTTTTGGCTATTGACAGTGCTGCTATGAACATTGTGGTACATGTGCTCCTATGCATCAGCACTTCTGTATGGGATGTGAGTTTTAAATTTTTTCCTTGTTGATCAATTATTCCAGCACCTAGTAGTAATAATAATAACAATAATGCTGATTCCTTGTTGATTTGAAGCATTATGTACTATATTGAAATATTATACATTCATAGACATTTAGATAAAATTTTATTTTGTATTAGTATCCTTTTAAAATGATTTTTAGCTTTATCATTTTGCTAATAATTTATATAGTGCTTATTTTACTCCATTCTTACTTTTCAAAATCTTTTTATTACATTTATTTATTTATTTATTTATTTAGATAAATATAGAGAGAGCAGAGGAGGGGCAGAGAGAGAAGAAGACACAGAATCCAAAGCAGGCTCCAGGCACTGTGTCAGTACAGAGCCCGGAGCCATGAGATCATGACCTGAGCCAAAATCAAGAGTCAAATGCTTAACCAACCCAATCACGCAGGCGCCCCCAAAATCTTTTTTATTATAAAAATAAAGCCCATCATTTTTCTCATTTATGTAGATTCTAGAATTATTTCTCCAAATCTCACTGGGATTTTGGCTGGAATGACATTAAACTTTATAAATTGTTTGATAGAGAATGGTGTTCTTTATAATGTGAAAAAATTTTTTTTGACGTTTATTTATTTTTGAGAGAGACACACAGAGGATGGGAGGGGGGCAGTCAGGGAGAAAGGGAGACACAGAATCAGAAGCAGGCTCCAGGCTCTGAGCAGACAGTCAGCAGAGAGTCTGACGTGAAGCTTGAACCCACGAACTGTGAGATCGTGACCTGACCTGAAGTCGGCCGCTTAATCCACTGAGCCACCCAGGTGCCCTCTATGATGTGAAATTTTTAAAATGGAGGGGCATGATCTGTCTCCCCTCCTATCCAAGCTTTCTCTAAGTATATCTTTGATTTCCTCTTTAGCTCCATAATAGTTTAGGAAGGCCTTTTCCAGTTGACTTGTTATATGTGTTCATCTGCATTGGCTTTATAGTCTTATCGTGTCTATCAGAGAATGAGGATAATAGCTTTTGCTTCTGAATAAATTTTTGAGGTTTTCTTTAGGGCCCATTATATGGTCAACTTTTATTAATGTTCATGGACACTGGAAAAGAATATATATTCTCTATAAACTGCCAGGTTTAATAAAAGAGTTCATAATCACATTATCCATATTCTTCTATTTTCTTATTTTCTCTTTCAAGTCTCAAGAATATGTATTAGGAAATCCCATGCTTCTAATCCCTGTCAACTTCTTGTATTTCCAATAGTTTTTATTTCATGTATTTTGATGCTATGTTACTCAAAACACAGAAGACTTATATTACTTTATCTGCCTTGTGCATTTTGCCCTTTATCAATTAAATATGGTCCTTTTTGTCTTGTTCCTTGCATATTGCTTTGGGTTCTACTTTATTATTTTTTTAATGTTTATTTATTATTGAGAGACAGAGAGACACAGAGTGTGAGCAGGGGAGGGGCAGAGAGAGATATACAGAATCTGAAGCAGGCTCCATGCGCTGAGCTATCAGCACAGACCCTGACGCGGGGCTTGAACCCATGAAGTGTGAGATCATGACCTGAGCTGAAGTCGGACCTTAACTGACTGAGCCACCCAGGCACCCCTTTGAGTTCTACTTTAATATTAATTTTATGGCCTTTACTTTCTTTTTGTTTATATTAAGCTAATACATCTTTGTTCATCTTTATATTTTTATACTTTATGCATCATTTTTTTTAAATTAAAAAAATTTTTTATTTTTTATTTTTTTCTTCCATAATATTTTATTGTCAAATTGTTTTCCATACAACACCCAGTGCTCTTCCCCTTAAGTGCCCTCCTCCATCACCACCACCTCTTTTCCCCCCTCCGCCTTCCCCC
>NC_043700.1:40676919-40785363 GCF_006229205.1 Suricata suricatta | reverse complement strand
TTTATATCCTTGGTTAGGTTTATTCCTAGGTATTTGATGGTTTTTCGTGCAATCGTGAATGGGATCAGTTTCTTAATTTCTCTTTCGGCTGCTTCATTTTTGGTGTATAGGAATGCAACTGATTTCTGTACATTGATTTTGTACCCTGCGACTTTACTGAATTCATTGATCAGTTCCAGAAGGTTTCTGGTGGAGTCGATTGGGTTTTCCATGTAGAGTATCATGTCATCTGCAAAAAGGGAAAGTTTTTTGAGGAACCTCCACACTGTTTTCCAGAGCGGCTGCACCAGTTTACATTGCCACCAACAGTGTAAGAGGGTGCCCATCTCTCCACACCCTCTCCAACATCTGTAGTCTCTTGCTTTGTTCATTTTAGCCACTCTGACTGGTGTGAGGTGGTATCTCCGTGTGGTTTTGATTTGTGTTTATGCATCATTTTAAATATGTGTGTCTTAGAAATAATTTATGATTGGAGTTTTTAAAAAATTCAACCTGAATGCCTTTGAATTTCAATAGGTGAGTTTATCCTATTGCTATTTACTACTATCACAGATAAGTTTTGTTCTACTTCTTTCATTTCATTTCACTTGGTCATTTTTGTAATTTAAAATTATATATTCTTTGTTTTATTTTGGTAACCGAATTAATACTTCCTTTACTTCTCCAAGTGATTGCTTTTAGTTAAAAGGACATACTTATTACCAAACTTTTTTTTATCAGAGTCAACCAAGTATCAACAATTTAATATTATCAAAGTATCTAATATTATCAATATTATCTAATACTTTCTTATAGATTATTTACAAATTAGCATAATTTACTTCCTTCTATAAATCGTTCTCTTACTGAGGGTATGTGTTAATTTCAAATGTGATGTTTGACTAAATTATTGTGTATTTACTGTCTTTATTATTTTAAAATTTTTTTAATGTTTGTTTATTTTTGAGAGAGAGAGAGAGAGGGGTGTGTGTGTGTGGGGAGGGACAGAGAGAGAGGGAAACACAGAATGTGAAACATGTTATAGGCTCTGAGCTGTAAGCACAGAGCCCGACTCGGGACTCGAACTCATGACCTATGAAATCATGACCTGAGCTGAAGTCAGACATTTAACCAACTGAGCCACCCAGGCACCCTGTCGTTTTACATTATATACCTTTTCTTCTGATAATAGTTTTTTTGACATTTCCTTTTGTGACTCTTGTAGTTACAAAAGTAACTACATTAATGGAAGGTGTTTACATTTAAATCTTTGTCTTAATTATTTCAATATTTACCAGTCCTTTTACAGAATGCCTTCTTCATTGTTGAGCTCTTTATTTTGATTCATTTATTCCTGTCAGCTGTTTTGTCTTTAGTTTTTATTTCCTTCAAAAAGACTTTGTATGTGGTATATTTTTTGTGTCCTTGTATATTTAAGAATATTTTGTTTCTATTACATGTAAGTAGCAACTAGCATAGATTCTAAGGTAATAACTTTATTTTTCTCAAAACCCTATTGCCATTTTTCCATTGCCTTTGGAATTTAAATTTAAGATAGAGGTTAGCTTGCTATCATTTTAAGGAGAGCTATTTTAGTTTCCTTGACTAGATTTTTAAAAAATAATAGTTTATTGGTTTCCATATAACACCCAGTGCTTCTCCCCACAAGTGCCCCCCTCCATGACCATCACCCCCTTTCCTCTCCCCCTCCCCTTTCAGCCCTCAGTTCATTTTCAGTATTCAATAGTCTCTCATGATTTGTGTCCCTCTCTCTCATATGATTCTTTTTTTTATTAAAATTTTTAAATGTTTATTTGTTTTTGAGAGACAGAGAGAAAGAGAGAGTGAGTGTGAGCAAAGAAAGGACAGAGAGAGAGGGAGACAGATAATCTGAAGCAGGCTCTGTGCTGACAGCAGAGCCTGATGCAGGGCTCAAACTCATGAACTGTGAGATCATAACCTGATGCTTAATCATTTGAGCCAGAGGCACCTCTATGATTCTTTGTTTTATTCTTGAAATTAAACATTTCACTAAGGCATTTCTCTGTCATTTTTAAAAGACTTCATTGTGACTCCTTTTGGTCTGACAAATCCAATTTTTTATGTCAGGAAAGTTCCCTTCTATTGTTTTTAGTTAGTGTGATTCCATATGTTTTGTTTAGTTTTGCTTTGTTTTCAGGGATACCTGTTATGTTTATTTTCATTTATGGTCTTTCATATCTATAATCTGTTCTCTTTTCTTATTTGTTTCTTCGGGCTTTTCCATTTATTAGAAAAGTCTTCTGAAATAGGTATTTCATAGCAATGTTTTCATTTTGTGTTATAGATAGGACTGCTCTTTATTTATTTATTTGTTTAGTTATCATATCATATTTGGAATTTTCTTACAATTTCTCTTTTGTTTTAAAATTTTATATAGCATATAAAATTATAATATATATAGCATATAAGTTACATGAGTTATAAATCATGATAGCAAAATGAGAACTCACAGTTGACTTTATCATCACTTTAAAAACTGGAATATTAACCATAGCATTAAAGCTACTCCTCTGCTTGCCTCACCTCCATGGGTAACTACCATCACCAAATTGTATCTGTCCTTCCTTTATTTCTAAAAAATAGTTTATCACAAAGTATGTATCTTAAAACAATATAATGTTAAATGACTTTATAAAATATTACTGTGCAATGTGACTTTCTTTTTTTCATTCAGTGCTGTATTTTTAAATTCATTTCATCTTCTGTGTACATCTATAGTTTATTCATATACCTTCCTTGTATACTCCATTGTATATATCACAATTCATTTAGCCATACTCCTGTTAATGGATATTTGGTGGTTTTAATATTTTTGTTATTATGAACATGTTTCCCTGTGGATATTTTAGACGTTTCCCTGGCCATATATCTAGGGATAGAACTGTTGTGGTGTAGGAAATATGCATGTTCAAAATGCCCACCTTTTCCCAAAGTGGGTGTGCACTTTTGCATTCCCAACAGTGGTGCATGATTTCTTACTTGGGATAGTAGTCCTCTGTCCTCAGGCTTCCATTATTGCTGCTGAGGAATTTGCTACTAGTCTAAGTAGGTGATCTGTCTTTCCTTTCCATCTTCATTTAAAGTTTTCTCTTTTTCTTTAGTGTTTTTAGGTTCACTACAGTGTGTCCAAGTATGAATTAAAAAAAAATTGTCTTGCTTGCCATGTAGTTTTGGAGATCCTCAAATTTCCAGACCGGTTCTGGTTCAAAGATAACATGTAAACACACACTTTAAAAAAATAGACGTTTTAAAAGAGAAGTTTTATTTCACAGAAAAACTGAGGGGCAAATACAGATTTCTCACATACTGTATCTCCCCAGCCCCAAACATAGCCTCCTTCACTATCAGTAGCTACACCTGAGTGGCACCTCTATTAACAATTGTTGAACCTATACTGACAACATTATTATCACCCAAAGTCCATAGTTTACATTATGAGTCACTCTTAGAGTTGTTTACTGCATGAGATTTGATATATGTATAATGACATACATCTATTATTATAGTATCATATAGAATAATTTCACTGCCATAAAAGTCTTATATTGCTGGATCATGTGGTAAAGGTGTTTAGTTTTGTGGAAATTTGCCTGTCCTCCAAAGTACTATTTTGTATTCCCAACAGAAATGAATGAGAGTTCCTGTGGCTCCACATTCTCATCAGCATTTAGTGTTGTCAGTGTTTTGGTTTTGTTCATTTTAAAAGGTGGGCAGTGGTATCTCATTATTGTTCTAATATGCAATTCCCTAATTACATATAACGTTGAGGATTTTTTATTTCATATTTTATCTTGTATTTTCAGTGGTGGGGTGTGTGTTAAGGTTTTTTGTCTATTTTTAAATGAAAATTTCTTTCTTATTGTTGAGTTTTAAGAGTTATTTGTATAGTTTGAATAACAGTCTTTTATAAGTTAGTTCTTTTACAAGTATTTTCTCCCAGTCTGTGGCTTTTCTTGGTAATGTCTTTTGAAAAGCGGGAAGTGAAGTGGATGGACCTCGAGGGTGTCATGCTAAGCGAAATAAGTCAGGCAGAGAAGGACAGATACCATATGTTTGCACTTATAGGTCTAACAGGAGAGACCTGGAAGGGGACCATGGGGAGAGGAAGGGGGAAAGAGAGTGGGGGAGAGTGAGGGACACAGATCATGGGAGACTACTGAATACTGAAGATGAACCATGGACTGAAGGGGGAGGGGGAGGGAGGGAGGGGGTTATGGTCATGGTGGGGGCACTTGTGGGGAGAAGCACTGGGTGTTATATGGAAACCAATTTGACAATATACTATTAAAAAAAAGAAAAAAAAAGAAAAGCGGAAGTGATTAATTTTAACGAAGCTCCAGGTTCCCAATTCTTTTCTTGTATGGATCATGCCTTTGGGTTATTTTTAAAAAGGTATTGCCATACCCACGGTCATCTAGATTTTCTTCTATGTTATCTTCTAAGAGTTTTATAGGTTTTCATTTTACTTTTAGGATTATGATCCACTCTGAGTTAATTTTTGTGAAAGGTGGAAGGTCTGTGTCTAGGTTTATTATTATTATTGATTATTATTATTATCATCATTATTTTCATGGATGTCCAATTATTCTAGCTACATTTTTGTTATTTCTTCTTTGTCTAAGATCAGTTGACTCTATTTGTGTGGGTCTAATTTTGGACTCTATGCTCTGTTCCATTGGTCTATTTGTCTATTCTTTCACCAATACCATACTGTCTTGATTACTGTAGTTTTATATTAAGTCTTGTGGTTAAATAGTGTAAATACTCCTTAGAATCAATTTATTGATACTCACAAAACAAATTGCTGGGATCTTGGTTGAAATTATATTTGCTCTACAGATCAAGTTGGGAAGAATTGACCTCTTGATAATATTGAGTCTTCATATCTATGAATATGGACTATCTTTCCATTTAGTTACGTTTTCTTTGATTCCTTTCATTAAAGTTTTATAGTTTTCCTCAAATAGATATTGTGATGTGTTACATTTTATTTCTGATGATTCATAATAATAGTACCTTGTTTCCTTGTGGGTTTGATAAAATTTTGTGTTGTGAATTCATATTTGATTGAATTTAATGTGTGGGGAATACTAAGAATGTCTGATGAGATTATTTTCATTCAGAGAGGATTTGTGTTCTACTAGGAAGCAAGGAGCATTATTGACCTATGACCACTTCAGTCATTTTGAAGGACCTTAGTTTAACAGAGCATCAGGTTCATTTCTCCCAATTGGCATAGGGCTACAAATTTAGTGTCTTGGTTTTAATAATACAAGATTATTTTTTAAGAGAGAGAGAGCATGGGCAGGATAAGGGCAAAGGAAGTGAGAGAGAGAGAGAGAGAAAAAATCCTAAGCAAGCTCCATGGTCAGCATGGAGCCTGATGTGGGGCTGGATCCCGTGACCCTGGGATCATGACCTGAACCAAAATCAAGAGTCGGACTCAACTGACTGAACCACTCAGGCACCCCTAATGATTCAAGAATTTAATTACAAAGTAATCTTGTCTTTGTAGACCTCAGTGCTCCTTCTCTCAAGCTGTTCTTGTTTCTTCTATCTCTCATTTCCTGTAGATTTTCATTTCTTGAGAACTCAAAATGCTTTATTTTTAAAAAATTTTTATTTTTTAAATTTCTTTTTAATTTTTTAATGTTTATTTTTGATAGAGAGATCAGAGTGTGAGTGGGAGAGGGACAGAGAGGGAGGGAAACACAAAATCCAAAGAAGGCTACAGGCTCCAAGCTGTCAGCACAGAGCCTAATGCGGGGCTTGAACCCATGAACTGTGTGGTTATGACGTGAGCTAAAGTCAGACACTTGACCGACTGAGTCACCCAGGTGCCCCATTAAAAAAAACTTTAATGTTTTATTTATTTATTTTTTTGGAGAGAGAGAGAGAGAGAGAGAGAGAGCGAGCAAGCAAGTGGGGGAGGGACAGAGAGAGAAGGAGACACAGAATCTAAAGCAGGCCCTAGGCTCTGAGCTGTCAGCACAAGGTTTGATGCAGGGCTCAAACTCATGGACCATGAGATCATGAGATGAGCCAAAGTCAGATGCTTAACTGACTGAGGCATCCCAAGAACTCAAAATGCTTTAAGTGGTGATTTTTATAATCCACCTCAGTCTAGTCCATTATAGTGCTGAAAGACTGGTAATCATTTCTATATTTTATCCATTTCTCCTTTCCATTCAATTATCTTTGAAACCTCAGCTTCTTTTCATTCTTTTTCATAAGAGATAATGACTTCTTGCATTCTACAGAGAATACAAATTTCCAGATATTTTCTTCTGATTCCTGGAGGTGATTATTTTTCAGAGATATGTCCTTCCAGGGTGTCTTAGATGCTATTCCATTTCTCTTGTTCAGTAATTGTCTTTACTTGAATTATTTCCCTTTATTCATTTTCAAACAAATTAAAATCTGTATTATTCTTTTGTTAAAGATTTCTGATAGCTCTTTCTCTGTTATTTTTCCATTTGAGGCAAAATATTAAACCATCACTTTCCCAGACCTAAAGTTATTGGCTGGGTTTTTGCATATAACCTCTAGTCTAAATGCCAAACTCTAGTAATAATTAGTCTAGAAGGCATCTTTTCCTGCTGCTGTATGCCTTGTTCTCTGATAAACTGAATGGATGGAATCCATGAAAAAGTACATTTATTTCCTTGCTTCCCTGATCTTCTGGGTAGTTGCTAAGAGTTCTTGCTGAAGAGATGTAGAAAAATGCAGGGTGTAAGTTTGGTTGCCAGTAGGAGCAGGCAAGAGATCCGGCAACAATCCTCTGGTGAAAACTCAGCTCAGCACCTAGGGATCGCTACTCAGACTGATGCTTGGCATAGACCCGGGTTTCTGAGTCTGAGTCAGAGGGCAGGCAGTGGGAGAGGCATAAAATATTTTCTAAATTAAAAATTCTTTGTTTCATATGGTACAGAGACGATATATCGTAAGGCAAAGCTTGGCTAGGTGTTCTTCCCTAATATACTTCCATTTACTTTCCTGTTAAGTTCTCTTAGTTTTATTGGTTGTAAATTTTATTTATTTCTTCAGTATCTTTGTTGCCATTTTAAGAGGAGATCAGAAGAGTCTGCATTGGGTACCATGTTAACTGTAAGTCTAATAGATAACTTTTAAATGGCACAAAATAGAAAATACTTTGTGCTCCAACTTAATCCAACTGTGAGCTCTCTATTTCTATCCTTAATTATCTTTGCAAAGAGGTGCTTCAGTGGGATTTTCCAGGCTTGCTCTTCCTCAGTGAGGCTATAGAGGAAACTTAGTAGTCAGGTTGGGTAGGTGGGGAAAAAGAGACTTGAATTTTTCAAAGAAATGTAGTAAATATCTCCATGTCAAACTGCTATTTACTAGTATTTCCCTCACTTTCAAAACTTTCTGGAGACAGCTGTAAACACATAAATTGATAATGGATCCTTCCTTCCTTCATTTATTTATTCATCCACCCATCAGTTTATTGAGCTCTAGTCTAAAGGTTGACATTAATTAAGGGAATGAGAGCTCCTCATGCTGCCCATGGTCAATTGAGGGTAAAGATTTTTAAATACCTAGTAACAATGTGATATGACAAGCATCACAGCAGACATGGGCAAAGGAAAGACAACAAAATAATTGATTCAGCTTCATAGAGAAATTATTTTTGAGTTGAGTCTTGAAGTTTGAATCATTCATCAACATAAGAAATAACTTGCACAATGGAAAATAGTTATTTGAAGCATGGTATGTATGGGAAATTGACATTAGGGATGTGTTTGTGGGAATGGAGGGGGCAGTTGAGAGAGGCCAGCTTATGAAGGGCCTTGCATGTAAGGCTGTTCTTTGCCCTGAGGACCTAGATCGTCAGTGAAGGTGACTTAGTCTCCTTGAGCTGTCACAACAAATGCCATGGACTGGGAGCTTAAACAACAAACATTCATTTCTCATTGTTCTGGGCACTGGATGAATAAGATCAGGATGTCAGTATGGTTGAGTTCTTGGTGAGGGTCCTCTCCCTGGATATGTCCTTAGATGGTCTTTCCTTGGGGTGACAGAGAGATAAAAAGAGAGAGAGAAGGAAGTAGAGAGAGAGAGATCGCTCTTAAGTGGCTTCCTCTTCTTATAAGGGCACTAATCCCATCATGGGGTCCTATCCTCATGACCTCATCTAAACCTAATTACCTCCCAAAGGTCCCATCTCCAAATACTACCACTTTGGGGATTAGGACTTCAATATGTGGATTTTGGAGGGTCACAAATAGTCTATGGTGGAAGGATTTTAGGCAAAGAATGACAGGATCGGTTCTACATTCTGATACACAGCAACAGCCTAAAAACAAACAGAAAACCACCTACAAGCAAAGCAAAATTGTGTTTTTAGAGTGCTTTCTAAAATTCAAAAAACCTTTTTCTACATGTCTTATTGGGTTTGTTCTGTGAAGCCACCTTGTGATGGATTATTGGCCCCATTTTAAAGATAAGGAAACAGATCAGAAAGTTTACTGACTTGCCTAAGGTGGGTCAGCTAGTAAAAGTTGTAGTGGAAAGACGTGCTTGAGAACCTGAAGAACAACACAGCTGAAGCATTTTCCCAATGCTTGGCTCTAGAGTTTATCTGGTGGTACTGATTTCTATCTGCAGTAAGACCTGCAGCAAAGTTTAAGAAGCTGCTAAGTTATGGGAGATGTAGTGAATGGCATAGTTGGCAGATGTAAATCTGGCCTGGTGTACATCCGCTCTACCAGGATGGCAAGATTTATGTCCAGTGTGAGTGATGAATTCTCCTTTAAAAAAAAAAGTTTGTTTGTTAATTTGGGATTTATGTCCAGTGTGTGTGATGAGTTCTCCCTTTTCTTTTAAAGTTTGTTTGTTTGTTTATTTATTTATTTATTTATTTATTTATTTATTTTTGAGAGAGAGGGAGAGAGAAAGAGAGATAGAGATGGAGGGGGGCAGAGAGAATCCCAAGCAGGCTTCATGCTGCCAACACAGAACCCGACGTGGGGGATGTGGGGTTTGACCTCACAAACTGAGAGCTCATGACCTGAGCAGAAAAGAAGAGCTGAACCACCCTGGCACTCTGTGAGTGATGAGTACTAAGGAAATGAGCTCCTTATGGAGTTGCATATAAACAAAATTGGACTTGAAAATCCCTTAGGAAGTTGCCAAGCTGAAAACCTCAAGCCTTGCAAAAATGTTTTCCAAGTTGGAACAGGACAGTGTGGATGAAGTATTTGGTTTGCATTTGGGGGTCAGCTGTATGAAAATACTATCTCTTTCAAACACCAGAATCCTACTTAGTATGGTGAAATTCTCACATCAGGAGATGCGTGAGGGTGAGTGAGAGCTTATCACCTCCTCACTCCAGGGTATGTGCCCACAGAATCACCCATACTTCCAAAATTTCTCTTTTCATTTTTATAGAAACTTAATGGTTGCATTTGGGTGAATTAAATGCGCATATGCATAGAAGGTGTTATGCATTAACCCCTGGACTTTTCCCACTGAACCTGGAGTTGACTCAGGACCCATCTCAACTCATAGCTCAATCTAGACAGCTGTAACTAGTCAGTGGGAGTTGGCATCCCTAAACTACGTTGAGGTTGCCTATTTTTAAAGATATGTTTGAAGCATTTGAAAAATATCAATTGCTAAGAAGACATAAATAGACACTACTATTCTAATTATAGAAGGCAGAGTTAGTCTAATCCCCATACCCCTGAAATTGAGCCCTTGTGTTTGTGTGAAAGTTGGACTTTCCTCACCTGTAGTGGAACGGAGCAAGAGGTGGGCGAGGCTGGTTGCCAGAGAGAAGAGGCTTTGATTTCCCTTCTCAAGAAGCAGGACATAGCAAAAGGGGATAGGTGGTTGGGGGCACACTGCCTTTCAGCCAAAATCCCAGCTCCACCACAACACTGCTACATGAGGTCTGAGTGCCCCAGTCCCTCATGTGTAAAGTGGATAGAAGTTCCTTTTCTTGTGTGGCTGGGAAGACTAAATGAGTGGCAATGGCAAGTCAGAATGAGTCCTGGGGGCTCAGTGGGACAGTGTTGCACCTAGTCCAAGGGCCTCCAGCTGTGGTGATTCCTACCAGAGACCTCATCCTCCCTTGCCCTCAGCCCCTGCATTCTTTCAGGGTCCTTCCTTCCGGATGCTTCTCCACCACAATCTGCCTCGAAATAAATCAATAAGTGGACAGATGAGCCAACTTGGGCATTAGAATATTTGCAAAGGGTGGCTCTCAAGACAATGGACGCATAAAATAATCTGTTTCGGCACTGGGTGAATTTGTTCCAACCAAAGGGCCATCACCAATGTCAAAGGCAGTTAGCATCACGTTGCCTCTGTATCTATTTCTTGTTAGCTTTCCAATGTTGAACAGTAAACACATTTCACTGTTTTGCAAACCTCTCCAAAACAAATATTCTGACAGCAATGTTAACCATTTTTCTCCCCTCCCCATAGCTCTTCCCATAACTTTTGTTGTTCACCAGCTCTCATTTCAAAACTTTTTTAGTTCGAAACCTGGAAACCTGCTGAGTTCAGGACCAGGAACTGAAGGAAGTTCTGACAGAAGATTTTGTCTGTTGATCTCCTTTCTCTTCACACAGCTAAAAATATACATTTCTCCACCCCACCCTGTCAATTCCCCTGTAATTAGGAGGTCCTCCAGATTCTCACCTGGTGAATCTTTACCCCAGAGCAGAGTAGGGTGTAGGGAAACAGGTGGTAAAAGTGTAGGTGGGGGAGAGGTAGAGCTAGAGGTCTGGGTGAGCCCAGGGTTTTGAGCTAAAAGCTGGTGGTGGGTGAAGGGGGAGGCTCATGCAGGAAAGGTGGGCTTTTGTTTCCAGAGGACATAGCACTGGGGAGCTGCTACCCTTTCCCAGCATTGTCAAGCATTCTGAAGTGCTGGGCATGTGAGTGAGACTGAGATTCTCAAGGAGCTCACTGCCTTGTGCCAGAGATGGACATATAAACAGCCACAAAGCTGTATGTATCCAGGTATGTCTGAAATAATGTTTAGATGTTAACATTTGTTATTTCTGGGTAGTGGGAGTTTGGCCGACTTATTGCATTCTTTGTATATATTTTTATTGCTTGCTTTTAAAATAATGAACATGTGTACTTCATAAAATGCGAGAAACTTATTACTTTAATAAAAATAACAATACTATGTAGTGAGTTTTCTAGAGGTCCATTGCAAAATGGGAGCCCTGAGGTTTTAGAGTGAGAGAGGCCCTCTGGTTGAAGACAATATCTGAACTAGAGTATAATTAGTTAATTTTTTTTTTCTGCACAGCCCTGTTATCTGAGGACACAGAGAGAGTATTGCTGGAATGGAGAATGAAGTGGGGGTGGAGGGTGGGGGAGGGGGTGCTGGAGAGCCAGGCATGGCCCAGGCTGGAAGAACTTTATTTACCAGGCTGGTGGGCATTTCTGCTCCTCAGTCAGGAGAACCAATATAGATGGTGGCATAAGATGGTATGACAGGGAGAACTCAAAGCCACAAGAGAAATAAACATAGTGCAATCTTCCTGGGGCATTAATTTTACTTGAACATCCTTGGGGGAAGAAGTTGAATAATTCAGTAGCTAGGTAATTTAAAGTATGATTATAGCATTGGAACAAGCCTCTGGCTGGTTCCAGGCTGGTCCCCTGAGTGGGGGGCATGCTGGTTCTGCTGTGCTATTGGGAGAGTCTCTTGGGAAAGTTTGAGGAAGCCTGCTGTGGTGACAGGAAGTGGAGGGAAGAGTCACCATCCTGTTTGTGTTTTAGAAAGGTCTCTTAGTGGCTGGCATGAAGAGAGAGGATGAGATTTGGGGCAGGGAAACCAGTTAGAAGGCCCTCAGGATAGCTTGCTTTGGAAACGTTGAGAGCTTGCAATGGTGGTGGCCATGGGAGTGGCCACCTGGTGAGGCATCTGGCAGTGGAATTGATAGGGACCTGGATATTGCTGGGGGAAGGAGAAGGACCGTTGGGAGTCCAGAATGACCCCCAGGCTTCCATGGTTGGCCACTGGGGGATAAGGATGTCATCAACCACAACAGAGAATTCAGGGGAAGATGAGGTTTTATTTTGTACATCTGGATGGGGGTAAGCTTGAGGCCACTCAGGGAGAGGGTTCTGAGGGGGAAGAAAAGACAGACAAAAGAGCAACCATAGTGACAGCAACTTTAGGGAGCTAGTGGAGGGGGTAATGATGAGCAGACCCGGGCACTTAACTTCTAGCCACACCACACAACTTACAGCGGGCCCAGAGGTCCTAGGCCATTGCAGACTTCCAACCTCCACTTCCTTAGCAACTCTACCTGGAAGACATGTCTTCTTGCTTCTTTCTGGCAAGTGCTCTGTTATCTTTCAGGTCCTCTCAGAGAACTTCTCTCTTGAATGTAAAGGATAATTCCTTCATTGTGCCCTCTCCCACACCTAAACTTCACTACTGCTCCTGTAGCCCTTCCCAGAGTGTTCTGGTTTCTATGACCACCTTCCTCCATCAGACTGCAGGCTTCTGTGCCCAGCATTTTAGGGAGTAGGTGCTCAATAAATGCTGTCTGGATGAGTAAAATAATTGTCAAAAGGAAGAAGAAAGAAGCAGAGAAAGGAGTAGTAAAAGAGAGGAAGGAAAGAATTCTTGGTCAAGGGCATGAAGTGCACCAAACAATAAGGCTATTTAAAAGCTAAGAAGCACCCATTTCACTTGGCTGTTGGCAGGCATCCTTGGCAAGAATAACTTCACTGTCATGGCAGGGGCAGAAACATATTACAGCATGTTTACAGTAAAGTTTCTATAAGTGATAAGAAAGTGGGGACACAGTGCAGAAATTTCCCCCCAAGAAGCTCAGAATAGGAGAGAGATAAGGGAATAATGACAAGTGGTATAGATTTGAGGAGAAATCTTGAGGAGAAGGAGCAAGTTGGGGTTGGGGGAGCTGACATTGTGAATGGATGAGCTTAATTGATTGAGCTGAGAATGGATGAGACCAAAGACAGAGGTGGAGGAGTTGGCTGTGTACCTGGAGACTGATGCCACCACTGTGAGGCGAAGTTTAAGGAGATCAGGGAAGGGGCGCTTGGGTGGCTCAGTCGGTTAAGCATCCAACTTTGGCTCAGGTCATGATCTCGTGGTTCTGTGGGTTCAAGCCCCACATCAGGCTCTTTGCTGATAGCTAGCTCAGAGCCTGGAGCCTGTCTTCAGATTCTGTGTCTCCCCTCTCTCTCTTACCCTCCCCTGCTGTCTCTCTTTCTCTCAAAATAAATAAAAACATTAAAAAAAAAAAAAGGATATCAGGGAAGGTTTGCCTGAGTGGCTCGGTGGTTAAGCGTCCAACTTCAGTTAAGGTTATGATCTCACAGTTTGTAAGTTTGAGCCCTGCAGCGGGGCTCTGTGCTGTCAGTGTGGATCCTCTATCTCCCTCTCTTTCTGCCACTCTCCTGCTCTCTCTCTCTAAAAAAATAAACATTAAGAAAATTAAAATTTACAAAAGAGATCAAGGAAGATGGGAGAGGAAGCTAATATATAAAAATAGTCTCAGGACACAACCAAGACAGGTAAATATCACCAGACCTCCAATACTCATGGTTATATAATTTTTCTAGCACTGCTCAGGGGCCCAGGTGCACCTGTAGTGGAGGGCATTTTTAGGGGAGGTGGCATAGAAGAACAAGGGCATGAGAAAAGAAAGCAAAGAGCCCAATGTGAGGAGAGTTGAAATCTTGACCTGAGTTCTAGAGTGTAGGAAAAGAATGAGAATAAAAGATATTGGGAGAAGATACAGGTTTCAAAGAACTAGGTATCATCGAGGTTCAAAAGCTGTATAATGGAGGAAAGAGAGGAGGAAAGTGGCTTTTATCTTTTACATTCCTTTGTATATTTTTCTGTTGGCATATATATATTCTTCATAAGTAGTTTAACTGTTGCAAAAATATAATTATCTGTATATCATAAATACACATGGGGACACCTATATCTAAAAAAAATGCCCCATTATTTTTTAAGTACATTCAATGGACTCTGATTACAATAGCAATGTTACAGTGCCATTATACACTTTAAAAAGACATGAAAAGCTTAACCCTAACAGTTAAACAAGTAGTTAAGTGAGTAGTAAAAGTCAGAGAATTACTTGACCAGGTTCTTTATTAAAATGGGAGGTTGTGGTTTGAGGGAGGGATGCTTGAGTTTCAGAGGTGGAGTAAGTTGTACCACACCCAAAAACTGAGACCAGGATGCCAGAGAAGCACCCGATGGCCATGGGAAACATGAATGGGGATGTTGAGAGAGGAGCGGAGGACGTTGTCTCAGGTGCCTGTAGGCCCCAGGGAGTGTGGTCAGTCTAGCAGAAAGCATGTCCAGGGAGTGGCTTTAGAATATTTCTGATTTTTATTTTTATTTTTATGTTATTTTGTTAGAGAGAGAGCGAGAGCGCCTGAGTGGGGAAGGGGCAGAGAGAAAGAGGTAGACACAGAATTCAAAGCAGGATCCAGACTCTGAGCTGTCAGCACAGAGCCTGATGTGGGGCTCTAACTCACTACGAGTGAGATCTGAAGTCAGAGGCACAACCAACTAAACCACCCAGGTGCTCCTAGAATCTTTCTGATTTTTAGATGCTGATATCAATGTGTCCCATTCTCCATTAAAACTTCCTGCCTTAAAGCAGTGATTTTGGTCTTCTATGAGCCTCAGTCATTTGGACTTAAAAATAGCTCTCTGCTATGCATTGTTATTTAATAGACACTGCTCTGGGTCTCTTTACCACAGTGCAAGCTCCTAGGTTGGTAGAATCAGAAGGTAGTTGACAAAATCTTTCACTGATATTGCATGGAACACCAGTCCCTCAGGATGCCTGGCAATAAAAGGGCTCTGTACTCAGATGCACTTTGAGGGGTGATACCTATTTTGACTTGCTCTTGGAGGTGTAGAATGCATATTCTTAATGTGGGAAATTACACCTTAGCTCTCTTAACACCATTTCTGCCATGCCAACAATGTAGTTATATCACATATTCTGTGTAATCCAATATTCAGTATTTGTATGGTATGGCACATGAATCTTGTGCACAACTGAGCCAAGTAGTGTACTGCAATTGCATTTCCCTTATTGTGTGCTCATAACAGGTTTTTATAACAGCTTGATTTTTTAAATGTCATTCTTCTTCAGAATAAGTAAACCCCCATTCCAATCTGGAAGAACTCACTCTCTAGACTTACTGCAAAGCTGCCATCTGGGACCCTCCTTTTCAACTATCCTAGGATTTACCTTTCTTATTGTCCTATCTAGAGCCCTGTTTCCATGTTTTCCTCTTTTTTGGCTTTCTTCCACTATGTATCTAGGTGCTCTTGAGAAGACTGAATGTGCCTTTTCAGTCAAAAAATATCTTCATTCTACCCTCATGATTGAATCATAGGTCAGTTTGGAATTTTTGATTGAAAATAAATTTTGCTTAGAATGTTATTTTCTTTTATTTAATTTTTTAAAAAATGTTTTATTTATTTTTGAGACAGAGAGAGACAGAGCATAAGCAGGGAAGGACAGAGAGAGAGATGGAGACACAGAATCCAAAGCAGGCTCCAGGCTCTGAGCTAGCTGTCAGCACAGAGCCCAATGTGGGGCTCAAACCCACAAATGTGAGATCATGACCTGAGCTGAAGTCAGAGGCTTAACTGACTGAGCCACCCAGGAGCCCCTAGAATGTTGTTTTCTAACTTCCCATGTGGTTATTCAGTTGTAATTCCTATTTAATGTCTTTTGATGTGACATATTTTCTCTCTGCAAGCATTTCAGACATTGTCTTTATCCATATTGGTCTAAAATTTCATGATGACGTGCTTAAAAGTGGGGACTTTTTCTACTTGTTATGTGGGGCAATCAGGGAGCCATTTCAATCAGGGGACTGATATGTTTCAGTTCATGGGAGATGTTTTGTCACAGAGATTGAATGACTTTCTTCTCTCTGTTTTTATACATTCTCTTTTTCTCCTATGCCTATTAGAGAATTGTTGAACTTCTTGGATTCCCCTCTAAATTTATTTATAACTTTTCAACTTTCTTTGTTTAGTTTCTTCATTTTGAAAGACCTCTTTGACTTTGTCTTCCAGAGATTATATATTTTTTAAATTTTTGCTATCATGTGTTAACTTTCCATGAATTCTTTCTGTTCTTTCATTGTTCTTTTTGAATGGAATCCTATTTTTGTTACATGGATACTATATTTTCTCATATTAATGAAAAGATATTAACAGAAGTTTTTGGAAATTCTATTCTGCTTTCAACATTGTTTCCTTTAAAACACAAATCAAAACCACACTGAGATATCACCTCACGCCAGTCAGAGTGGCTAAAATGAACAAATCAAGAGACTATAGACGCTGGCAAAGGTGTCGAGAGACGAGCACTCTCCTACACGGCTGGCGGGAATGTAAACTGGTGCAGCGGCTCTGGAAAACAGTGTGGAGGTTCCTCAGAAAACTATCCATAGAACTCCCTTATGACCCAGCAATAGCACTGCTGGGGATTTACCCAAGAGAGACAGAAATGCTGATGCATCGGAGCACATGTACCCCAATGTTCATAGCAGCAATGTCAACAATAGCCAAAACATGGAAGGAGCCTAAATGTCCATCACCTGACGAATGGATCAAGAAGATGTGGTATATATTCACGATGGAGTACTACATGGCAGAGAGGGAATGACATATGGCCATTTGTAGGAAAGTGGATGGACCTTAAGGGTGTCATGCTAAGCGAAATAAGCCTGGCAGAGAAGGACAGAAACCATATGTTTGCATTCATAGGTCTAACAGGAAAACAGGAGAAACCTAATGGAGGACCAGGGGGAGCAGAAGAGGGAAAGAGAGTTGGGGAGAGAGAGGGATGCAAAACTTGAGAGACTACTGAATGCTCAAAATGAACTGAGAGTTGAAGGGGAAGGGGGAGAGGGGAAAAGAGGTGGTGGTGATGGTGGAGAGCACTTATGGGGAAGAGCACTGGATGTTATATGGAAAATAATTTGACAATAAAATATTATAAAAAAACATTGTTTCCTTTAGGTTCTTATTTTCTCTGTTCATTTTGGTTGTTATTTTTTTAAATAGTTTATTGTCAAGTTAATTTCCATATAATACCCAGTGCTCTTCCCCACAAGTGCCCTCCTCCATGTCCATCACCCACGTTTCCCTTTCCCTCTGCCCCTTCAGCCCTCAGTTTGTTTTCAGTATTCAAGAGTGTCTCATGATTTGCCTCCCTCCCCCTCCCTAACTCTTTTCCCCCCTTCCCCTCTCCATGGTCCTCTGTTAAGTTTCTCCTGTTAGACTTATGAATGAAAACATATGGTATCTGTCCTTCTCTGCCCGACTTATTTAACTTAGCATGACACCCTCAAGTTCCATCCACATTGCCTTGTAGTATTCCATTGTATATATAAACCACATCTTCTTGATCCATTCATCAGTTGATGGACATTTAGGCTCTTTCCACTATTTGGCTATTGTTGAAAGTGCCTCTATGAACATTGGGGTTGCTATTTTTTATATTTCATGGTTGTCATTCATGTTTAAGGGCAAGATCTTAAAAAATGGTTGGAAGGAAGCTCTCTGTCTCTCTTTGTCTCTGTCTCTGTCTCTGTCTCTGTCTCTCTCTCTCTGTTTGTTGGGGGAGGAGGACTTCTTACTTGGTGTCTCTGTGGAGTTATCAAGCAACAGGCAGGATATAGGTCTTCCTTTTTGGTGGGAAGATAGGAGAATTCAGTTTCTTCAGAAAAGTCTATTTCTTCCTGAAGTCTCTGTCTCTGTCTCTCTATCTCTACCTCTGCCTCTCTACATCTATCATCTCTATCTCTACTTCTATTGTATCTCCATCTCTATCTAATGCTGTTATTCTCAAAGCTGGATGGGAAAAAAGGAGAGGAAAAAATTGTTGTAACTATCCAAAATGTAGAATTTTACTTCTGTTTTTAACCCCATGATTCAACTCTGCCTTCTGCTTTGCTGAGTGTTACTGCACTTATATCTGTAGCTTTTCTAGTACAGTATAATTAGAGGACCAATCTCTGCTGTACCATCTGGGCAGGATGGAGAGTCATGTGGCTATCCAGAGCTGTGAAGAAGACCTTGGAGCCTAACAGTTCTACATGCTCACTTGAATCAACTGATATCTCTTTTTCAGCACCACCTTACCTTCTGTTTCTGAGGTAGCTGGTGCTTTGCATTGCCAGGACTTCTGAGGTCTTTGCAGGGAGAGTCAACTCACACCTCACAGGTGTGAGAGCCCCTCTGCAGACTTGTAGAGTGCAACTTTCTCAATTATGATAAGTAGTTGCTACACCTCTATTTGCTTTCTATCTTGAAAAAGGGGAATTGAAACGTCTCTGTGGAGCACCCTGCACGGTGGACAGCTCTGGTCTTTCTGTGCCTAATTTGGGAGCAGAGATCTCAGCCAAGGTTCTCAAGGCAATGATGCCATGTCCACCTCCCATGGGCATCAATGTACTCAGGCTTCCATTGGAGCTCTGACCATCCTAGGACACTGCAGGGATTGGAGCTCAGGTCCTGTTGCTCAGAGATGCCCACTTGGTCTTTCCCAGCCTTCGTCCAAGGCCCCAGGGATCCTACCTGTCTCCTTTCATTGGTCTCCTCTTCTTGAAATAAATTAGTTGATATTTGTCATCTGGTTGTTTGGCATTAGCCTCTGAGACATAATAACTTAATAATAATAATATGGCTAATTAATAAGTACCATAATAACAACAATAACATCATAATTGACATAACCCCATTGTGAGGCCTTGGAGTCAAGACTCAGAACAAGGTTAGCCAACTTCTTGGTCAGGGGCTGGGAAACATCCTAATCCTTTACAATCTCCTATAGCATTGAAGATAAAAAGCGCAGTAGCATCTCAGTACATATTTAACTATACTTTGGAGTTGGAAAACCTGTTTATATTTAACCATGACTTTTCCAACCTTATTTGGCTACTCAACATCTTTCCCTCTTAATATTTATTAACACCTATATCAGTCAGGGCCCTCAGGAGACAGCTGGCACACTCATGTTGAGGTAATTTAAAGAAGCTTAATTTAGAGGTGCCTGGGTGGCTCAGTCGACTAAGCATCTGACTCTTGATTTCAGTTCAGGTCATGATCTCATGATTCATGAGATTGAGTCCCACATCAAGGTCTGTGTGCTGACAATGCAGAGCCTGCTTGGGATTCTCTTGCTTCTCTTTCTCTCCTCTTTCTCTCCTCTCTCTCTCCTCACTCTATGCCCTCCCCTGCTCATGTGTGCTCTGCCTGTCTTTCTGTCTCTCTCTCAAAACAAATAAATAAACATTTTTTTAAAAAAAGAAGCTTAATTTAGGAATGGGCTAGGTATAAAAGTATGGGCAGGGTTTAATGGACAGTGCATGAACTGCGGGCCAGCAGCAATGGAGCTGCTCCCACCCCATCCTGGAAGTCAAGGAAGGTACAGGGAAATCTGGCAGATCAAATTTGTCAGCCTTGTCAGTATATACCCAGAGTTCCTTGCTTTTATCTCCATAAATGCCTGTGCCTTACATCTGGGGTCTGGTGGGGTTGAGAACTAGCTGGTGCTGGGACTCTGTGGCCCTAACTGTTAGATTCTGGGCTTGGTCTTCACTGACACCTTCAGGAGGTGAGATGCTTCAACACTGCCATGGGGACTCTGGTTCTCCAAGAGTGTTCTTAACAGTGTGTTCATGTTCTCTAGGGTGGAAGGAAGAAGTGTGATGTCTAATGCCCACTCCCAGACAAGTAGGATCCTAGCACTGGGCTGGGCCTGAGCTGCAATGTCCAAAAGCCTGGCCAGGGCACTTAAGTGGGATTCACTTCTCTATAAGCTCTGGTCTCTGGAACCAAGGGTGATGCCTAGGAAGCAGCATCCTTACCAGCAAACAAGTGGTCAGCCTGCAGAGATAAGACAGTCATGGGTGCTCTGGGTATAAAGTAACAGGGCAGAAACCATGGCAGCTACACTGGAAGTGGTCAGGACAAGGTGGAGCAGGAGCAGCTCTGTGGGTTGGAAGTCCTGGTTGCAGTGGGCTTTGATGTGTTCTTTGACCAGCACTTGGGCAGGAGAGGTGCTCAGGCTGCTGGGATGGAGGGTGTTGATGCTTGTTTTAATGAGGTTTTCCACTTCCACAAGCAGGTGTCTCTCTCTCTCTGTCTTCCCTTACCTCTACCTCGTTCTCTCTGCCCTTTCCCCTTCTGTTCATTTCACCTTCTCCCGCTCTGCTCTGCATGCTTCCCCATCTCTGCCTCTGCCTTCTGAATCTTATGCTCTCTCTTTTCTTCTGTGTTTTAGTGTCTTCTCCTTTTGGTGATACAATTTTTGTGTTAGGTTGTGCTATCTATATATTTTAAATCCCAGAGGTGTATCTGCTAATTGTATTTTTAGGGAAATAATTATGCAAGTTAAGATGATTAGATAATGAAAGTGTTCTCTGGAGCTGGCCTCTTTACAAAATGATGATGGGATGGTGATGGGAATGGGGATCATTTCTACTTAAACTAGCACAATGGCATAGCTTTCACCAGAGTATTTTAGAAACATCTGGGATGTAATCAGATCCAGAGGGTTAGCTCTGAGAGCAGCATCCTGGGAACAAGAATGGATATTTGTGGCCTCCCAGGAAGGCAATGATCAGGGAGTTCCATGGTATGGCTTGGGGCTTACAACCCTATGAAATTCCTAGGTTTGTATGAAGATTTTGAAGACACTTGGAGGTTCCAAAATAGTACACCGTGCCTGTGTGTGAGTGTGTGTGGAAAAGATATGGAAAAGATTATGGCTTCCCTCAGGCAGAGGGTTTTGCAGATACTAAATTGCTGAAACACATCAACTCTGGAATTGCTTCATTGCACACTAATGGTGGCCGTAAGCTTCCTGCTCACTCACTCTTGACATATAAAAAATGTTCACAAGACACATGCTTCCTCTCTGGGCCTGTTCATGATCCAGGACAGGCTGTCTTGCAGGACCCTCCTGGCACTCCTGGGCCATCACAGGTGTCTGCCCTCACACCTAGCACTGTGCTAACCCCCCAAGGCAGGCAGAGATGGAATGCTTTTAGTCTAAGGCCAGTGGGCACTGGAAGAGGTGAGGAAGAGAGAGAGCCTGTGACACGAGTGGACAGAGGAAAAAGGTGTGGATAGTGCGGGGCATGTGGTGGAGCAGAAAAGTGGGACAGGGAAAATGTACTTCCCGCTGGGGAACAGAGGGTCTGGAAGGAATAATTGCAGAGAAGAATGCAAGGGCAAGGGAGACTAATTCTGAAGCTCTGCTATTTTTCAAAGGGAGAATTCAATGCTCAAGCAGTTAAATTACATGCCTGAGTCATATGGTCAGCAGATAAAGGGCAAGGATTCAAATTTAAAGCTCATGGTCTGGCCCACTCTACCCAGGGAAGAGGATCGCAATACAGTGTAGAGTTAAATCAATCCCCACCATGATTTCAAGAAAGAGGATTCCATAAAGACCCTTCCAGCAAGAAGTACCCACTGAAATATACGCTTTCACTAGGAGTTTGTGATCCATCCCAGGCTCTGACCACAAGAGGGGAAGGACATTTATTTCCAGACTTAACTAGAAATTCTCTCACTAACTCTTAGGCCCTTTTGCATGGGCTATCTTCCCATAACCATGCCCTGTCCCCCTTGTCCCTCAGCCATCTCAGGTTTCAGTTCAGTGCCCTTCATTGTTTCTCACAGGTAGCAAAGAAGTGAGTGGTTTTATATCTGGTGGGCAGGAGAGAAATATTGCCTAAAGACACAGTAGAGAGAGGGAAAGTGGCTCAGATAACAGATTCTCATTCTTTTGACTTATTTTGTTCCCCTGACTTATTTTCAAACTGTTAAGTCACAAGCATGGCATAGCCCCAATCCAGGGGTGCCCCTCCCCAGAAGCCTCTAGTGAGGAAAACCATGGAGCTGAATTCCATCATCATGTCCTGCCCCTGGGTCCTGACCACTCACCCATCTTTGTAATATTCCTGATGGTCCCAGAGTCCCTCGCCTCATTCACTGCAGGTTGGGTTGCTGGGTTCAACAGATAAAAATATTCAATGCTCCACTGAATATGAATTTCAGACAAAAACCAAATAATGTATAGTTTAAGTGTATCCCATGCAATATTTAAGTGTAAGGAGCACTTATGCTATGAAAGTGTTTGTTTGAAACAATTGTATCTGGAAGATCAGTAGCTGGGGATTCCATTAGCATGATTTCACTCAGTTGAGTCCAGTTAGATCAGAGGTAGAGGTGAAGCACCCCATACCCTTGGATAGGTTCTATAATACCATACTACCTTTGGGAGCTACCTCTTCTGCATACCTCCTCATGTAGACTGAAGTAATATGTCTGCAATATCACGTGCATGAAAACAAATGCACAGATGACTTTCTAGAGCCTTTTCCATAAGCATCTTTTTTCTCAATATCAGTGTTTATTTTTCTGACTTCTAAAATAATACATGTTCATTGTTAAAAATTGGAAGGACTGGGTGTTATATGGAAACCAACTTGACAATAAACTATAAAAAATTGGAGATGATAAAAGACAAGAAATAACAAATGTTGGTGAGAATATGAAGAAAGGGGAACCATGGTGCACTGTTGGTGGGAATGTAAACTGGTGCAGCCACTCTGGAAAATAGCATGGAGTTTCCTCAACAAATTAAAAATAGAAATGCTCTACAATCCAGAAATTCCACCACTAGGTATTCACCCAAAGAAAACAAAACATTAATTCAATAAGATATAGACTTCATGTTTAATACAGCATCATTTAATTTTTTTTGTATGTTTTTATTTTATTTTTGAGAGAGACAGAGTGTGAGCAGAGGACAGGCAGACAAAGACAGAGACACAGATTCTGAAACAGGCTTCAGGTTCTGAGCTGTCAGCACAGAGCCTGCCATGGGGCTTGAACTCATGGACTGTGAGATCATGACTATTACAGCATTATTTAAAATAGCCAAAAAGTGGAAGCAACCAAGTTTCCATCCACAGATGAATGGCTAAAGAAGATGTAGCATATATATATATATATATATATATATATATATATATATATATATATATATATAATGGACTATTACTCATCCATAAAAAAGAATGAGTTCTTGCCAGTTGTGACTACATGGATAGACCTAGAAAGTATTATACTAAGTAAAATAAGTCAGACAGAGAAAGGTGAATACCATATGATTTCACTTTTATATGGAATCTAAAAACAAAACAAACAAATAAACCAAATAAACTCTTAAATACAGAGAACAAACTGGTGGTGGCTAGAGGGGAGGTGGGTGGGGGATGGGCAAATACATAAGAAAGACTAAGAAGCACAAAATTCCAGTTATAAAATAAATAAATTATGGATGTGGAAAGCACAGCATAGGGAATACAGTCAATAGTATTATAACAACGCTGTATGGTGACAGATGGTAACTACACTTAGCATGGTGAGCACACTGAGTAATGTATAGAATTATCAAATTACTTTGTTGTACATCTGAAACTAATACAACAGTGTGTGTCAATTATATTTCAATAATAAAAATTTTAGAAATTATAGATCAATAAAAAGAAAAATAATCATTCACTCTAATAGCAGCATGTGGACTCTAGACCCGGACTGTCTGAGTTTAGATCTCAGCTCTTACTAACTGTGTGGTTTTAGGCAATTTCCTTAAACCGTGCTTCAATTGTTCAGTCAGTAAAATGAAAGCAATAATAGTGATTTAAATGAGTTTCTGAGGATTAATTATGTTTATATGTGTCCGGGAACTTTTTAAAGTACCCGGTACATAGTAAACTGTATAAACACTTGACAAAGTAAAATAAAAAATTTCATCACCCAGAGATAAGTGTTACTGGTGTCTTTCTATGCTTTTACATATGCATTCTATTATACAACTTTATGCCATAGGTTTTTATATTATGGCAGATTGCGTTTTCTGATGTTGGATATGCCAATTTTCCAGGCTGACGTGCTCTTCTGTAACATGATCTGGACATTTCTCCATCAAGAAGTGTAATGAATTCCTTTCTCCTTGAATCTGGGATGCCCTTAGTTGTCTGGTCAATGAATGTGATGAAAGTGGTATTCTGGCACTTTTAAGGTTGGTTGAGAAGAAACTATGGTTTTTGCTTCCTTTCTTGGGTGCACTCATGCTTGGTTATTTCCTCTCTCAACTCATCCCCATGCTGGGGAAGTCCAAGGCACGTGGAGAGGCCTCCTGTAGGTGCCCCGGCTGAGTGGCCAGCTGGCAGCTTCACCTGACAGCCATGTGGGTGGGTCAGCCTAACTGAGCCTTCAGTGACTGTGGCCCCAGCTGCCATCTACTTGCAGCAGCAGGAGAGACCCTGGAGTAAGAATCACACAACTGAGCCCAGTTAACCCACAAAGACCTGAGAGATAATCATTACTCTGTTTTTATCAAACAATTCTTGATTTAGGAGATGGTTTGTTATGCAGTTAAAGAGAACTGGAAATATACTGAAGGAAAATAAGATCCTGAACTTTAAATATGGCCCAAAAGGTCTTCTGTTCACAGTTTCACAATTTCTGTCAAGATAAAGGACACTTTCAAACAAGCTGCCCTGACTGAGCAAATATATTCCATTCTCTTTGGACAAGTTAATGAGGAGCCAGGCTTGAGCCGTAAGTCACTCAATCTTGAAGGTAACTTAGGGATTGACCATAGTCACTTGTCCACCTGTTGTTTGATAGGTGAGAATCAGGGAGGTGATGTGACTTGCCCAAGGCTACCTGGATGCCACACAACAGAGCTTGGGCTGGACTCCAGCTTTCCTGACTCCTACCTTTAGCATCTTATTATTGTATCTTGCTACTTGTTTATAATGATGTTTAGAGGTGGAGTAGAATTGGGATTTTCCAAAAGCCTGATGAGAATTATGAAAAGGGTTGGGGTCCTGGAGCCATTTGGGCTCCTTCACAGCTATATCCAGCTCCATGCTTCTGGGAAGACTATAGCTTTTTTAAAATGTGCCTTTTCATGCTTTATCTAGTGAGGAACATGTGAACTACAGTGTGTCAAGGTTAAGTCGGTGGAAAAAGGCTTCAGCTGGGGGTGGTTGCGCTGAAGGTCAGGAGGATCGACAGGCCTCAAGACACTCTGTCGTCACAGGATCAAAAGGGCCTGGCAAGGGCAGGGCCTGTGGTGAGTTTGGATGCTGGCCTGGGCTGTGAGTTATCAGTGGGATGGCTGCCCCTGGGGCCTGCTGCTCACCACCATTCCACATGAGTGCTTAGCTGATGTGGGAGGCAGTTGCAATCATTCCAGGAGGAAGGAGGCATCAGAGAGAGAGGTGTTCAATGAGGGGAGAATGTCAAACTGCTTGTGATGGGCTGGACTGTCTCCCACAATTTGCTTGCTAAAGTCCTACCTCCCAAGAACGTGGCCTTATTTGGACATACAATTGTTGCCTACATAGCTAGTTAAGATGAGGTCACACTAGAGTGGGGTGGGCCTCAATTCCAATATGATTGGTATTTTTATAAAAAGGGAAACTTTGGATAGAGACACACACATAGGGGGAAGCTATGTGAAGATGAAGGTGGAGGTTGGGGTCATGCCTCTATAAGGCTAGCACTGAAGATGGTTATCACATCACCAAAAGCTGTGGGAGAGGCATGGAGAAGATTTTCCCTCACAGCCCTCATGGGGAACCACCTATACCCACACCTTGATCCCAGACTTGTAGCTTCCATGACTGTGAAGCAAGAACTTATTGTTGTGTAAGCCACCTGGTTCATGGTACTTTGCTATGGTGGCCTTGGTAAACTGATACAAGGTTTTGTAGGTCAATACATAGAATTTTGAGTTGGATAAATAAGACGAAAGGGGCTACAGAGTAATTGGTTGCAGGAGAGAAAGGTGGGTAGGGGTGACCTTGGCTTATGGCAAACTCCATTGGGAGAATCACAATGCAAGCTCGTAGGATTCTGGAACAAAGTCATGCCATCTGCAGTGGAGAATTATGCACCCTTTGAGAAATAGCTCTTGGCATGTTACTGGATCCTGGTAGAGACAGAGCACTTAGCCATAATCATCAAGTGACAATGCATCTGGAACTGCCTATTATGAGCTGGGTTCTGTCAGACCTGCCAAATTATAAAGTCAGACAGGACCGGCAGGCATCCTTTGTGGTGTGGAAATAGTACATCTGGGGTTGAGTCTGGGCAGCACCAGAGAGCATGAGTAATCTACAAGAATAGGTAGCCTCCCTGTCACCCACCACAGTTGGACCAATGTCCTTCTCTGATCTATGCTTATGGCCATAAAGGAAAATCCCATATGTCCAGCTAGAAAAGAAGAAAAAGCCTGACCTTGGTTTACAAATGGATTAGCTTAGTACACAGGTGCAAATCTAAAGTGATCAGCAGCCGCATTTCCCCCCCGCACTTAGGGATGGTCCTAATAGGCCCTATTCGGTTTCTCTATACTTAGAGAAAATAATGTTCCCAATGGGTGGAGAAATAAGTGATATACCTGATCATTTTCTTTGTATGAAAGGAAAAGTGGTACAAGGTGAGTGGCAAATGACCTGGTCAAGGGTCAGGAAGCAAAAGGAATAGAGGATCATAGGCAAAGAAGTGTGGGGTGGAGGCATGTGGCAGACATGTGGGAGTGGGGAGAGTGCGAAGATTATTTTTTTATTTTAGTGAAAAACCTTTTTTAGGGATACCTGAGTGGCTCAGTCAGTTAAGCATCCAGCTTTGGCTCAGGTCATGATCTCATGGTTCGTGAGTTCAAGCCCCATGGCAGACTACTCTGTGTCAGGTTACCCTGTGTTGGGCTCTGTGCTGACAGCTCAGAGCCTGGAGCCCACTTTGGATTCTCTGTCTCCCTCTCTTTACCCTTCCCTCACTCATGCTTTCTCTTTCTCTCAAAGATAAACATGAAAAAACATTAAAACATCATATATGACCTAAATCTGTTAGAAATAATACATTAAATTTTTTTAGTGTTTATTTAATTCTGAGAGGGAGAGAAACAGAGCATGAGTGGGAAAGGAACAGAGAGAGGGGGAGACACAGAATCAAAAGCAGGCTCCAGACTGAGATATCAACACAGAGCCCAAAGTGGGGCTTGAACCGATGGACCATAGATCACCACCTGAGCTGAAGTCAGACACTTAACTGACTGAGCCACGTAGGTGCTCTGAGCATGAAGATTACTGTATTGCACTCACCAGTAAGTGTATTTGTATTAACCCTCACCAGTAAATATTCACCATCAACTGGACAACCAAGTAGACCCAATGACTTGTTCTGTTGACATTAACCAGCCTTCATCATCAGTCACCCCATATGGGCATAACAGGCTCATGGGTGGAGTGGCCACAGTGCTAGAAAGGAAGAATGTTTGGCCCTGGCAGCATGGTCTTCCACTTACCAAAGCTGATCTAGTTACTGTTACTTCTGAATATCCAAACTTTTTTTTCCAATGTTCTTTTTTTTAAAAATAGTTTATTGTCAAATTGGTTTCCATATAACACCCGGTGCTTTTCTGCACAAGTGCCCCCTCCTCCATGACCATCACCCCCTTTCCCCCTTCCCCTCCTCCTTCAGCCCTTGGTTCTTTTTCAGTATTCAACAGAAATCAATTCACCCAGGCACTATTCCTCAAGGAAACAATTGGCCACTTAGTGGAAAGTTGACTACACTGACCCCCTTCCATCCTGAAGCGCTCAGTTGTTCCTTTTCACAAGGTTATATACCACTGGGGATGGGGATGGGGATGCCTTTTTTGCCTGCAATAACCTCAACCTATATTACTATCTAGGCACTTATAGGATTCCTGGACCCTAGGTACAGAATCCTACACAGCACAGTATCCAATCAGAAGATCTACTTCACACTAAAGGAAGTGTTAGAGTGGGACCATAACTAGGGGATATATTGGTTTTTCATATACTGTGTCACCGAGAGGCACTTAGAGGGAACATTCAGAAGGGATTGGGCCATCATTCAGGATGCAGTATTTACTAAATCAGTCACCCTTATATAGTGCTCTGTCTCCAATAAGAGGGATGCAGGGCTCCAGGAACCAAGGAGCAGAAGGAGGGGCAACCCCATTTACCATCATGACCCAAGGGGAGATGTTATATATCTTGTTTCTGTGACTTTGGGTTCTGCAGGCTTGGAGGTTCTGATTGCTAAAGGGGTGAACACTAGCCAGGGGTCACAGCAAGTGCACCTTTGAACTATAAGTTGATTGATGCTGCCAAAGCACTTTGGACTCACTGTGCTCAGAGACAATGAGCAAGGAGAGGAACCATTATACTTACAGGGGCAAATGACCTTGAGCAGCAGTAATATACAGATCTGCTTTTACACAATTATGGCAGGCAATAGTCTGGGTGTTATGGACTGAATGAGTTCCTTCAAAGTTTATATTTTGAATCCCTAACCTCCAGTGTAGCTGTATTTCGAGATGAGTCCTTTAAAAAAGAAAAATTGAAAAGAGAGAGCCTAGAAAAAATTAATTGTGGCCCCATGGCCAATTGCAAAGATAGGGGAAATTTCATCCTACTGACCTCCCTCCTCTGATTCCTCCTTAGGAAGAAAGGCCTGCTGGAACCATGTAAGAGCTGCTGCCCAAGTCATTATGAAGTAGATTTGCTTGGTAGACTGTAGTGGCCATGAGAATGTGCCTTCTGGATCTCCAACGACATGAAGGACAGATGACCAAGGATACCAGTTGCTGTGCTGTAAAATCAATCATCACATTTGTACTGAGGCCCCACTTCCCATGGGCTGCTCCCCACCAATGAATGAATGTGGCAGGTAGGATAAGGAAGGTCCATTCTTGGATGACACGGAACTGTCTAATGACTGCCATTGGCTTGAGGACTCATGAACTTTCCTTAGACTGTATCATCCTTAGGACACTTCTGCCTATTCCTCTGGCCTTCCTTTTGGGTTAAACTGGCATTATGGTCTGACTGTTCTTTGAGCTTTACCTGAGTTCTCTCCCATTTTCTCTCATAGATATTTTCCCTAAAAAAACCCTTGCAAGTTTAATCTTGTCTTGGCACCTTCTTCCCAGAGGATCCAGAATAACACAGTTCATTTAACCCTTGCTCATACCTTAGGAATTAGACATTTTATTAAACAACTCTTCAAACATCCCAGCTAAGGGTGACATCTGTTTTCTGCTAGGACTGTGACTGATGTAGATTGCCATAGACCATAAATACTGTAGCATTTCAGAGAAGAGAAAGCAATGTTAGATGATGTGAGAAGAAGAAGCAAAGAAGAAATAAGTTCTGAAAGAGAACTGGGGTTAGAGATTGGCATTTCAGATAGGGGTGTGAGAGTGTGAATGTGCATGTGTGTGCTTGTGCATGTCTATAGCATAAGAGAAGGTATTGGGGCAGAAACAATCACCTATGACAGGATATGTCCTAGAGTCCAAATTTGATTTTTGGAGAGTGCCAGCTGTCTTATGAGAGGAAATCCATCCGAATACTCAATTTTCCACTTTCATTGCTTGGGATCCCTGTGGAAGCTTCACCTTATCCCTATCCATCACCTCACGGCATGTGTCTTTCTATGTGCATCTTGTTCACCAAGAGCAAAGACAGTGGCCAAGGCCAGATGGGAATCCAAGAATAGCGTGGGGAAAGGAAGCAGGAAGAATGAGTGCCTTGAAGTTCTGGGGTCAAGGGCTCAGGGTATGAGGACTGAATTGGAACTGGGTAGCCCCACTTCTTAGGAGCCATGGAGCCCAGTAGTTTCCTTCAGAATTCAGAGGGTGAGGAAAGGTGAGTTTGACCAGAGGCACAGAAAACAATTCCCAGAGAGCTAGGAAAACACAGATCTTCATATAGAACTTTCTATAATTGAGATATCTTTAATCCAGACTTTCTTACTAAGGTGGAGAAAACTATTCTTTTTACTCATTCATTCAACACACATTTACAGACTAGCTACCATGTGGCAGGAACTGTTCCAGGCACTGGGGATATACTATTAAACAAAACAGGTGAAAGATACCTCTCCTGATGTAGTTTGCATCCTAGTTGGGGGGAGGCAGACAATAAATAAGTAAACCAATGAAGTAAATAGCATGTCAGAGGGTGGTAAGTACTATGGAGCAAAGTAGATCAGGAAGAGGAATAGATGGTGCATGTGTCTGGTTGGCAGCCAGGGAAGGCCTCGCAGACAAGGCAACATAGAACAGAGATAGAGACTTCAGCAAGCCCTGTGGGTTCCCTGAGGAGTGGTTCATGCAGTGCAAATAATAAGTGCAAAGGCCTGGAAGCATGGCTTGGTGCTCTCATTAACATCTGTCTACTTAACCTCTCTATACTTGTCCACTTGCACACAGCTAGGCTGTCATTTGCAGTCTTCAAGTGCTAGTTGTTTGCGTTTCCAGACTGCCTTCCTGTTATCCAGTTGTAGCATCTAAGAGGCACCAGTGAGTGGTATGATACAAAGTTATTTCTCATTATGGTGGTCAAGCTTGAAGTCCATTATCTTATGATCTCCATCATGTTTAGAAGCAGATAAGGCTCCTCAAGTGTGACTCCTCTGATGCCCTCTCTCTGGATTCTGAGACTCTAAACCAGAAAAGACAAGTAGTGCCCTGGATTTTGAAATTAAAAAAGTTTGAGTCCTGGTTCACTTACAGGTGGTGTGGCCCTGAAAAGTTACTTATCCTCTTGAGTCTTTATTTCTTTATCCATAGGTGGTGATAATGACAACACCTACCACCCAGGTTAAGAAGAAAATCAAACACAACTGTGAAATTTAAAGTGTTTGGGAAGTTAGTTTTTATATAGCACAAATACAGTAACTGGAGCATTACTCTACTTCTTAATATTTCAGTTATTCTTTTAAAATTTTTTTGAGAGAGAGAGAGACAGACAGAGTGCGGGGGGGAGGGGCAGAGAGAGAGGGAGACACAGGATGTGAAGCAGGCTCCAGGTTCTGAACTGTCAGCACAGAGCCTGATGTAAGGCTTGAAATCACAAACTGTAAGATCATGATTTGAGCCAAAGTTGGAGGCTTAACCAACTGAGCCACCCAGGTGTTCCTATTTTAGTTATTATTTGTGCATAACAAACTGTGCCAAAAAATATGGCTTAAAACAACAATCATTTGGGGTGCCTCGGTGACTCAGTCGGTTGAGCGTCTGACTTTAGCTCAGGTCATGATCTTGTGGTTGGTAGGTTTGAGCCCTGTGTCAGGCTATGAGCTGACAGCTAGCTCAGAGCCTGGAGCCTGTCTTTAGATTCTGTATCTCCCTCTCTCTCTGACCCTCCCCTGCTCATGCTGTCTCTCTCTGTCTCAAAAATAAATAAAACATTAAAAAAACCAAGAATCATTTATTTGCTCACAGTTCTGAAATGTGAGCTGGGCTTAGCTGGATAGTTCTTCTTTTTGTGGTTGCAGTCATCCATTCATAGCTCAATGGGGGTTGGATCTCCTAAAATGGACTCACTCACATTCACACATTCTCAGCTAGAGCCTTCAGGGTGCATGTGTGGATCTCTCCTACACAGTTTCCCCCTTCTTACCAGGATAAGCAGTTTTTCTTCTACATTGTAACAGCTAATTTTCAAAGGTATGAGGGCTGCAGCTGTTAAGCCTTTGGAGGCCTGGACTCAGAAGTCACACAGTATCACTTTAGTCCCATTTGATTGGGCAAAGCAAGTCACAAGTCCAGCTGAGATTCAAGGAGTGGAGAAATAGGTTTCACCTTGTAATGAAAGGAGCTGCGTAGTCACATTGCAAAAGTGTGCAACATGGGTGGAAGAAGTGAGCCCTCTTTAAAATTTTTTTAAACATTTATTTATTTTTGAGAGACAGAATGTGAGTGGGGGAGGGGCAGAGAGAGAATGAGACACAGAATCCCAAGCAGGCTGCAGGCTCTGAGCTGTCAGCACAGAACCCAGTGCGGGGATCGAATTCACAAATGTGAGCTCATGACCTGAGCCAAAGCCAGACACTTAACCTACTGAGCCACCCAGGCAGCCCTGGGAATTGGCCTTCTTTAGAAATAAGTACTACAATCTATTTGTGGCCTCAGCAAGTCACTCCCTGTCGTGTCAGAAATACACTTACCCTTCCCAAGATCCCCGAAGGTTTTGTCTCATTATGGCATCAAGCTTGAAGTCCATTGTCTCATGGATTGCATCAGGTTATTATGTAGATAAGACCTATCAAGTATGGCCCTTCAGGTGCAACTTCTCTTGATCCAGCAACCTTAAACTTAGAAGATGAATATTCTATCCCCACACCCTTATAACACAATAATAAGAAAGAAGCTGGATAGACCTTATGGACACCTTTATTTAAAATGGAGATGATGGAAGTGGGGGATGCCTGGGTGGCTCAGTCAATTAAGCATCTGATTCTTGATTTTGACTCAGGTCATGATCTTGTGGTTTAAGGATGGAGGCCCTGTATCAGGCTTTGCATGGACAGTGTAGGTAAAGCGTGCTTGGGATTCTCTCTCTCTCTCTCTCTCTCTCTCCCTCTCTCCCTCCCTCTCTCTCTCTCTCTCTCAAAATAAATAAAATTAAAAAAATTAAAAGAAATAGAATGGAGACAATGGGAATCACAAAGCAGTCACTGGCCCCCAAGTGTTGTGAAGTCTAGCCAGTCACATGCTGGCTTCTCTATGTGGGTCAGAGAATGTTCCTTGATTAGGGTCTGATTTGGCTCCCTGAGAGGGCTACCTAGTCACTTATTTCTCTGTGGCTTTTAAATCTTCCCTGGGGGGTTTTGGCTCCACTTTGTGGCATATTTCCTCTTTCCCACAGGAAAGTATCCATGTCTATAGCTAAGTACCTTGCTTAGGCAGATTCTTGCTTGTAGAAAGTGGAGGTCCAAAGGCCTCTTTTTATTTTGAATTATCTCTTTCACTTTTGGTCCAACTTTGTAGTGCTTTCACTGACAAAGCTCCTGAAAAACATTTAGGGTTTTCTATGACTCCTATTGGGCTTCACTCTATAACCCAAAACCTTCATCTACAATTTTTGGGACAAACCTCCAACTGCTGTGGGACAGTGCCCTCAAGATTCTCAGACTCCCTTTTTGTCTGGCTGAGAGTGTCTCCCAGGTCCTGCCTTTTAGTCTTACAAACATACCCTTGATTTGATCCTTATGTTGAGGTTATTTCCTATGTGAGAATTGCTGTTTGGCTGGATATACAAGGGATGAAAAACGGTTTAATTTTTTCTAAACCAGAAATTTCTATTTCTCAACATTTCTTCAGAAATATACTTGAATACTGAATGGTATCTTCTGTAGCTTATTTCTCTCTGGCAGGACTTTATCACACAGAACAGGAAATATCCAACTGATGCTATCTACATTGTGTCTAGAAATCTCTTTAGCTAAATACATAGGTTGATTAAATATCTTATATCTTTTGAGTTACAACACACAACACTTCTGCCAATGATTCTGCTGCTACATAACATGGGCTGTCCTTTTTCTAGCTTTTAGTAAGTCTCCTCACCACCTTTCTAACACACACTGGAAGATGGTCCACCATTTCGCCAGTCTTTACTATTCACTGCATTCCCAGCTCCTATCTACTGTCTTGTCCTCAAGCCAACACATGTTTTAGATTTTTTTTTGTCGCAGCAGTACCCCTGTTCTAGATATGAATGGCTTTACCAGTTTTTTAATGCTGGCAAAAAAATCACATTTTTTCAGCTTCAAACAAGAGCCATTTATTTGTTCACTCTTCTGTAGTTCAGTAATTTGGGCAGGCTTAGCTTGGATGGCTTATCTCTGTCCCACATGGTGTTGGCTGGGTTCAATCGTATGCTTGCACTCAGCTGTCAGCTCATCTGGGGGCTGGCTGATGGAGATGGACTCAAGCATATCTTCCAGTTGGCTAGGGCTGTCAACTGAGGCGCCTCCACTCTTTTCTGTGTGGTCTCTCCAGCAGAAAGCCTGGTCTTTCTACATGGTAGTGGCAGCCTTCCAAGAGTGCAAGCCTCAGGGTGCAAGCATTTATAGATCCCTGTCTTGCATCACATTTGCTGATGTCCCATTGGCCGAGCAAAGTCACATGGCCAATCTTAAAGTCAATGCAAAAGTGAACTAAGCAAGGGAACAGATTTTGGGAGTCATGATCCATGGAGGGGCCATTAATGTAACAATGCATCACATGTGATGCTTTCATTGATCTGTTTGTGCTAACTTACAGATTTGATTTGTGGTAGAGAATTCTAATACTTACATATATCTTGATCTTGTCCTCCTCCTTTTTCAGGCACTTAGGAGGATTCAAATTACTCTCCTGTCCCTCCTTGCAATGAGATCATGAGAAAAGTGGGCCATGCGGATTGTGGGTGTGGAGCTTATATGTTATTTCTAGGCAGGGAATTGAATTGCTGGTGTGAGCACCTCTGGTCTCTTCATTTCTCCCACACTGTGTGAACCCTGAAGTCCTTGTTGAGAGCATGGTAGTCTCTGTTGGCCTGGGTGGATGTGCAACTGAGACATGGCCATGTGAAGCAGAGCCCCCACCCTCACTCCCAGGCTTTGTACTCTCCCAAAGAGTTAGCAATTAACATTTACTGCTTTAGACCACTGTAATTTGGGGTGTGTTGGTTACCAAGCCTATCCCAATGGGTACAGAAATCTCAGTCCTTCTTTGCTCTATGGTCAACTTTAGCTCCCTCCCTGGGGATTTTTGATTGTGACTTAAACAGCAAAAAAGGGAGGCTATAGATAACTAATGAGTGTTCAACGTAGAATATGGGGGTAATGGGGCAGTTAAAAATTTACTGGGTCAGTGAGGATCCTTGTTTATTTATCAAGCATTTATGAAGGGCCTCCTGTATGCTTGGGCTCTGTGTACTGCCTAGGGATTGCAAAAATGAATAAGACACAGGTCCTGGAGAAGGACACAGGCTTCCAGGGGAGGCTGACCCACAAACAGTGATTCACACTTGAGAGCCATGAGTGCTCCCGAATGGTGGGACTGATTTACTATTTTCTTCTGTAATTGGCTAATTGTCCCTGCAGGCGGTTTCCATAGAGAAATTCCAGTCATGGTGTTTGGGTGGCAGCCTCACTGGAGTATATGGCCAGCCTTCCAGGGTGACATCCTTGAAGACCAGCACTCATCTGGATTCATAAGGTCTGTGATTTGTATAAAAGTCAGTCTCATTACTTTATAATCACATATCAGATTCAATCCTTGCAAATGATAAATACAGGGACAAAACAAAGCTCTTCTGAGGACTGCAGTTTGCAGTTTTCAGGCAGAAACTGTGGCTGAAATGGGAAAGTGCTTTTGAACATTCAGCGCCAGCTCAGAGCGGAGAGCCTGAGGAGGCTGGATGGCATTCAAGACAAAGCTTTGAGACTCTGACATTGGAAAGCCACAGTACAGTAAGGGATTAACCCATGAAATATTAACTTCTAACTAGTGTTGTTTCCTATATTTTAAAGGCAGATCTGCCTTGCAAAGTCTGGGATCCAGCAGGCTGAGCTTTAGGACGGTGGGCATTTCCTGAGGTCAGACTCCATGGGGACGCTGCCAAGGCAGTGCAAGGACTTAAGCAAAGAGCATAAGTCAGGTGTGGGCTGTGGGTGGGGCAGAGCTCAGCTCTGGTGGGTATGGATTTTACTTTTTATACAACATAAGAAATAAGGGAAGCTTTCCTTCCCCTAACTCTAATTTCATTTGTTCTGAGCCCACATCCTGCCAGGCCAATGGAAAACTCAATCTTAGCTGCAACTGGGGCTCCCTCCCCCAACTCTCTGTTCTCCTTGAGTTACAGGAGTCATGGAATCTTAACAAGTACAGAATCCTTGCTAGACACACCCTAGTCTTTAGTTTAGGTGAACATGTCTGGTTTTTATGCCCACATAGTCCCTTGAGGCTTGGCTGCCCCTGTGCCAGCAGCACGTTAGGTGATGACTGGGCACCTTGTTTGTAGGGTCTCCTCACCTAGACGTGCCCGCAGAGACAATGCCCTCTGAGGTCCTGACAATCTCCAGGCACATATAAGGGTAGGAAATGGATCCTTGGTATACTCAGAATCTATGAATCGCTGTCCCCGCCTAGTCCTGTAAATCTTCTGAGTCCTCTCCAAGGCCTGACTTTGTCCCCTTCCCCCCACCCCCCGACCGTCTCTCTGCCGTCCCTGTCCCAAGACCTCTTTTTAGACAACCTGTTTGCTTGTTTTTGGTCACCAAGATCACATGCTTTTAAAAACAAAGATCTTCTAGGGCATCTTGGGTGGCTCAGTCGGTTAAGCATCTGACTGCCTCAGGTCATGATCTCGAAGTTTGTGAGTTTGGGCTCCGTGTCAAGCTCTGTGCTGACAGCTCAGAGCCTGGAGCCTGTTTCAGATTCTGTGTCTCCCTCTTTCTCTGCCCCTCCCCTGCTCATGCTCTCTCTCTTTTTCAAAAATAAATAAACATTAAAAAAATAAAAATAAAGCTCTTTAACCCTGCCCTGTGGGCAAAAGAATATAGTTTCGAGGACTCAGAGCCCTATTTACCTTCTCGAGAGAGAGAAAAAAAAAAAAAAAAGAGAAACACCTCTCTGGAAAACAGTATGGAGGTTCCTCAAAAAATTAAAAATAGAATTATCCTACGGCCCATCAATTGCATTACTAGGTATTTACTCTAAAGATTCAAAAATGCTGATTCAAAGGGGCACATGCACCTAATGTTTATAGCAGCACTATACACAATAGCCAAAGTATGGAAAGAGCCCAAAGGTCCATCTACTGATGAATGGATAAAGAAGATGTGGTATTATATACAATGGAATACTACTTGACAATCAAAAAGAATGAAATCTTGCCATTTGTAACAACGTGGATGGAACTAGAATGCATTATGCTAAGCAAAATAAGTCAGAGAAGGACAAATACCATATAATTTCACTCATATGTGGAATTTGAGAAACACAAAAGATTAGCATAGGAAAAGGGAAGGAAGAATAAGATAAAAACAGAAAGGGAGGCAAACCATAAGAGACTCTTACATACAGAGAACAAACTGAGGGTTGCTGAAGAGGAGGTGGCTGGGGGGATGGGCTAAATGGGTGATGGGCATTAAGGAGGACACTTGTTGGGATGAGCACTGGGTATCACATGTAAGTGATTAATCACTGGGTTCTACTCTTGGAACCAACACGGTATGTTAACTAACTTGAATTTAAATTAAAAAATAATAATAAAAAGAAAAAAACCACCTCTCATTTTTTCTGAGTTTTCTACAATGGTAGGACCAAAATGCTACAGCTGTATGTATATGTATACATATTTCTTTTTCTTATTTTCATACATATATATTCTCCTCCTCCACTACCTCCTCCCTTTCCTCCTTTTTCTACTTCTCTTTCATCCTCCCCCCATACAGGCATTGAACCTTAAGTGCGGGTAAGGTGAGTTGAAGAGAGGAGTTAGAGAACAAGGAAGGGCTGCAGACCAGATGATCAAAAATTAAACAGGATATAGAGTGGTGATCATAGAAGATGAAGAACTACTTTCAAAAACATGGAGCATCCAAAAGGCACTCCATTTATGGGTACCCTCGTGGTGTCTGACCAGCTGGGGCCGGCTTATAAAGAATCCAACTGCAGCATGCAGAGGATCAGGGTTTAGGAAGAAACTTCTACTTCCAGCAAGATGTATAAAGGTATGGCATTCTATTTTTTTAAACTTTTTAAAAAGTTTTATTTATTTATTTTTGAGAAAGAGAGTGAGAGAGCGAGAGAGCGAGAGAGAGAGAGAGAGAGAGAGCGAGCAGAAAGAAGGAGAGAAAGAATCCTAAGCAGGCTCTGTACCATCAGCACAGAGCCCTACCTGGGGCTTGAACTCATTAACTGCGAGATCATGACCTGAGCCTAGGTCAAGAGCCAGAAGCTTCCTTCTCTTCCTCTTTCTATTTCCAGCATAGGTCTCAAGTTTTGTAACATTCCTAACCACTGAGGAACTCATGTCCGGAGCCAGCCCAGAGTGGAGAAGAAAGGGTTTATCAACACTATAGATTGCTATACAAGATTATATTTAACCCTATTTTAATGTTACTATGACTAACTAGTTTACATGATTTTTGTAAGGGTATAGAAATACAGAAATGTACAGATAATCAGATCACATGCCATTGATATTCTGTGAAAATCAGATTCAGGCTTCATCTCCTTTTCTGGTCCAGAGCCTAGGTCCATGTGGGGAAACCCTATGACAGTGGTGGGTTAGAGCCCCCTAATCAACAATATTAGTGTCCATAAGAGGAGACATAGCCTTTGGCCTTTTTCCTGGGGGAAAGAAGATCTCAGGTTAGTTACCAAAATAACCTAGACTCCACTTTTCAGCTCCCCAGAAATAGCTAGCCAGAAGTGGGATCTGCTCCCCTGGAATCCAGATTCTAAGCACTGAGTTAGCAATACACCTGCCTCCTCCTCCTCTTCCAGAGAAACTCTGTATTCCCATTTGATAGAGGTTTGCAAATGGTTGTGTTTTAGAGGAAGCCTTATAATTACCTGCTTCATTCAATGTTTTATTTATATGTTATTTCCTTTTTTCCCCTCCCTTTCACCCTTCCTTCCTTCCCTCCATCCTTTCAATTTATTTCAGAAAAATAAAACCTAACGTTCCTTATGCCAACTTCAGAGCTGGTTTCCAATCATATTAGTAGCCAGGATAAAGCAGGAAGAGGACTCTCTGGCTCTAAGATCACAGAGATGGAAGGTCAAAAACACTTATGCTATGACAGGTCTAAAAATAAAGAAAATGGGGTCTCTTCTGAAACCTTAGAAATTTCAGAGACCAGCAAGTGAGGAGCATCTGAAAGGTAGGACTCTATCTGGGGTCTGGTGGGTCTGGTGGGTCTGGTGAACTCTAGGCCTTTTTGCTTTTGTTACTCTTACATTCCTAGAAGTGCCGTCAAATCCTAAGTGGTTCAGATAGTTTTTGTCCAAATTAACCTCATCTGCTGGAGTTGGCTGGTTACACTGGGAAGCTGTCAAAGGGTTATGGGATTGTTCATAATTCTAATGCTTTTCATTAAGTGGGGAAACAGACATTTCTGAGCTTCTTCATCAGAGAAAGGAGCAGACATATGGTTTTAGTACTAGAAAGCCCTTCCTGCTTCTTTGTCTATGCCTTACATTTTCCCTTATTGAATGACTTTGACTTCTCTTGATGCTCTGATGCCAAAGGTCAGAGGGTGTGTGGCTGTGCTTATATTTGCCGTATTCAGTGCATTACATTACCTGTCACATAGTAGGTACTAAGTAAATGTTTGAGGCTGTGGGAATATAATTTCTATCATGAAGCAGAAAGTTTCTTGCTCACTTTATCATTCCCACTTGTCCTTGGAGAACTAGACACAAAAATGGAGATTGGCCAAATAACTCCCCAAATAGAAACAACAAAAAAAGTGTTTTAAAAAGTAAGCGATAAACCCTTAGCTTGCTGTCTCTTTTCAGATTGTCTGACAGTCATCCTTGGTGACTCCTCTCTTCTCTTCTCCTGTCTCCTCTCTAACAAGGCTGATGTACACTCAGTAAAATAGTGAATGGTAATGGTGAGATCTGAGCAGACTCATAACTTTGATCTGAGCATTTATTTCTGGTTAAAAATCTCTTCTTAAGCTACCTGTGTTCCTTTGTTCTTCTGGATTGCTGTTTTGATGCTACATTAATGCAGATGTCTGATCATGACAATTCTCCCCAGTTTACATTTGGGAGTTCAGCCTCATCAGGAACCTAGGTTCTCCCTGTGGGCAGCTCCAGCAGGAGGACTTATGGAAGAAGCAGGCTGAGGCTCTTGACTCAGAGAAGGTGATTAATTATGAATCTCATCCAACTGCTCTATCCCTGCCTCTTGCTGTCATCAATAATTAAGAGCTGACAATACAGCTGTTTTCAATGAGAATTTTCACCTGGGAAATTCGAAGTTCTTTAGAAACATCATTTGAAGATCCATCTTAACACCCTGGTAGCCAAGTATAATAACCTACTGGATGCTTAAATGTAAAATCACTTGAAAAAGTATTAGAAAGAAACAGTGTGTTACAGGGGAAAGACCACAGGGTCTGGAGGCAGAAAGGGTCTAATTTCGAGTTCTGGTTCTCTGAAATATTACTTGTATCATGTGGAGCAAGTCACTTAAACTCTTGGATTATTCATTTCCTCAGCTGTAAAAATGGAGATAGTAAAATACCCAGGATTTAGTGGACACCGACCATCAATTACCTGTAAAATGCAGATAATTAGTAGCTGCATCTTAGTGAACCCCTTGCCCATTTTTGTGCCGTGGACACGTTGGCAGTCAGGTGAAGACTATAAATCAGGATGATGTTTTTAAACGCAGAGTGTCAAATATACAAAAATTCCAATGAAACCGATTATATTGAAAAACCATCAAAATACTAAACAAAAATAAATTTGATAAATAATGTCTGTGCTTCATCATTAATGCATTAAATAGCAATATCTAATAGCAGGTGTTTTGGGGAAATAGTTTTGGAGAAATGGTGATTGTAAATGCTGTGTTGAGGTACTTGCAAGCCCTTTGGCGGGGTATGACATGAAAGTCTGTGATTTCTACTGGTGACAGTCAGAGGTACTGCCATTGCTACATTTGTCATTTGTCACCTACATTCATCATTAAAGGAAGTTAGTGAAAAACTAAAGATACACTTTTTCCTCTTTCAGTTCACAGATACCTCTCCATCCACAGGTTAAGAATAGCTGTTTCATGGGGATGGACAGAGTACATGAGTTTTAGGACGTTCTGCATAAACAAATGTGGGTGTGTGTACCCACAAACACATAGATATTTTTGCAAGTATGCCTGACATAGATTGAAGCAATTTAAAGTTATAGGCTTGGTGAGAATGAGCACAGCTAGCCATTGTTAGCATTTAAAGACAGATCCATACAGCTTGGCAATCAGCTAGATGGACTCTAGGTTCAAGGTCTGCAAAAGAAAATAAAGTAGACTGTTTAAGACATGTGACTGGCTGAAAGGACCCAATCTTTCACACTTCCTCTGTGAGAAGCTCTAATCTATTCTAGAGCATACACACATAGGTGAAAAAGGGCCAAGTTCTATAACATGAAGCATCGTAACAATGATGTTGGCCTGGAAAGATTTCAAAGCAGGTGTTACCACTCATGCACTGACACCATAAAAACCCAATAAAAGACAGCAGTGTTTTCCAAATTGTATTCTGCTACACATAGGCCTTGTAGAAGATGTTCAATTAAAAATGTTTTTGTGGCCAAATAATTTTGGGAAATTCTGCATCTAAATATCTCCTCTTAGTAATCCACAGCATATTAGCCAGGCTAGAAATTTTACAGGTAAGGAAACCTGTTTAATTTTTCTTATTGTGCATCAGAATTTCCTGGGAGCTTCAAAAAATAATTAAAAAATACCCCTCAGAGATCATAATTTAGTGGTCTATGGTGGGGTACTTAAAATTTGTTTTTCAAAGTGGTACCTGTCTGGCTCAGTCATTGGAGCATGTGAATCTTGATCTCAGGTTTGTAAGTTTGAGCCCTATGTTTGGTGTAGAGCTTACTTAAAAATAAAATCTTAATTTTCCCCCCTCAGCTTGAAAGGCTTTACTGAATGCACCACTTTTTAATTTTTTTAAAAACTTTATTTATGTTGTTGAAAGAGAGAGAATGAGAGAGTGCGTGAGTTGGGGAGGGGCAGAGGAGAGAGGGAAAGAGGGAGAATCCCAAGCAGGGTGCAGAGCCCGATGTGGTGCTTCAACTCACAGAACCGTGAGATCATGACCTGAGCTGATGTTGGAAGCTCAACCGACTGAGCCACCCAGGCATCCCTCATGCAAATAAAGCCTTATTTCCCATAGTCTTTGTATTAATTTCCTGTGGCTGCTACAACCTAGCACCACAAACTGGGGGACTTCAAACAACAGAAATTTATTCTCTCACAGCTCTGGAGGCCAGAAGTTCAAAATGAAGGTGTCGGGAGGGCTGTGCTGTCCCAAAGGTTCCAGAAGAGAACTGTTTCATGCCCTTCCCCTAGTTTCTGGTGTGGCTCACAATCCTTGCCTTCCTTGGCATGCAGCTGCATCATGTCAGTTTCTGCCTCTGCTCTCACATAGTGTTCTCTCTGTGTGTACTTCTTCTCTTCTTATAAGGACACTAGTCATATTGGGTTAAAGGCTCATCCTATGCCATACAGTATGACCTCAACTAGCTTACCTTGTCAGAGGCCCTGTTTCCAATAAGGTTATATTCATAGGTACTGGGGTTGGCGCATCAATATGTCTCTTGGGTGGACACAAATCAACTCCTTACTCCCTGGGGAAGATTGATTGGAACATATTTTGAGAAATGTTGCTCACTAGAATTTTAAATTTTGAACAATGTGGCTTCCTGGTAGAAAAAAACCCTCCAAGATGCATTATTTACATATTCTTTTTTTCCCCTGGTAACTGAACAATTTGAGCTGTGGTACAGAATTGTTGGGGCAATAGAATGCCAAAGGATGTTTCCCTGTGAAGATGGTTTTGATTTTAGAGGGGTTGATCTAAAGCCATTCTCTCTGACCTGAGCAAGCTTGACAGAGAGATATCTGCTGTGACCACACCTACTGCAACCAATAGGCAGCTACCATCTGCAGAGAGAAGGGTGCTTACCTGTGTGTCCCAGATAGTATCCAAGCTTGCTGCTGGCATGTCAAAGAAGAGCATGGCAAGCCACTCAGGTGCACATTTAAATGAAAAAGCCCTGAAATACACCTTGGTTTCACTGCCCTTGAAACCTTTCCCTGGGCTGGAGGTTTATATTATCTGGGAGGCAGAGGCCCAGTATAAAAACAGAATCAGGATAGGAACCCAGGCTTTGACTCTAAGGACTGTGCTCTTCCCATTGCTGCACTGCATTCTTCTGAACATAGTAATATGCTTGCCTTACAGGATTACTGTGAGGAGCAGGTGGGTGTAAATGATAAATTCGGAAAAGGACAGAATCATTAAAGAGAGCGATTGAATCAGCTGTAAGTTGGTCTTATTATCAAGGAGCACAACAGTGATCATCGATGTTTGCGTTGGACATTATGAAGTCAAGTTTGTAGCTGACTGCTTCCCAGTTCGCATGCTCTGGTTCTTCTCTCCTTAAATTTTACCTGCCCTTGCTGAGTGTGGCTCTGTGGTTGACCTGCTGATTTTAGTCTGTGTGGTTCTGGTTGTATAAAATGGAATTGCTGATTTCAACAGCCCTGTTATTAGGGTCAGAGGAGGGCTCTGGTTGGGAAACAGGAGGAGGCAGCTCCTTCCTGTAATCAGAAGACTGAGTTGTCGGCAGGGGCTGCAGGGAGGGAGGGCACTTGGTGGATGTCCTGCTTGCCCTTGAAGGGAGTTTTCTTAGATGTCCAGTCTCTGAGGATCCTTCTGGGTTCTGGTAGGTAGGCTTTTAGGGGAGCAGAGAGCTGGATGCTCCGGCTGTGCGGTAGGGACAGAGGCTGGCCACTGGGTGCAAGGAGCCTTCAATGGTGTGCTTGGAGCTCGGCTGCTGCTAGCCAGTGGACCGTGACACAAAAGGGAGGGAATAGGTTACCTTAACAAACTTGGAAACATCCCAAAGGCAACTCTTGTCTCAAAAGTCTCCTCAACTGGCCTACTCCATAGTCTGATTTGCCATCACTGGGAGTCCTTTTTCAGGGAGCTGAGATTTGCTGATGCCAGGGTTTCTCAGCCAAAATGAAAACATCCCTGGAGGTGGGTGGGTTATGCTGTAACTATCTCTCCTCTGTATCATTTGGGGCCCCAGAGCCTTGGGAACCTTACTACTAAGTTGTGAGCCCCACAGCGCCCCCAGGCGGTTCTTTAACAGGTCTTTGGTAAATGTTGTAGAATTACATTTGGATTAAAATGGATTCTCTCTCTCTCTCTCTCTCTCTCTGTCCCTCGTGCACATGCTCAATCTCTCTCTCTCTCTCTCAAAAATAAATAAATAAACTTCTTAAATAAATATTAAATAGATAAATAAACAAACAAACAAACAAAAAAAGAGATAGAGACTCCTCATGCTCTGAGGGAGTGAGTGAACGGGAGAGATGGCATCAGTGTGTGTGGGGCTACTTGGAAACTTTGTAATGTGGGAGAAAGAGACAAATCCTAGCATCAGCAATCAGACAACAAAAGGAAATAAAAGGCATCAGAATTGGCAAAGAAGAAGTCAAACTTTCACTTTTCGCAGATGACATGATACTCTACATGGGAAACCCAACAGACTCCACCAGAAGCCTTCTAGAACTGATCAATGCATTCAGTAAAGTTGCAGGGTACAAAATCAATGTACAGAAATAAGTTGCATTCCTATACACCAATAATGAAGCAACAGAAAGATAAATCAAGAAACTGATCTCATTCACCATTGCACAAAAAACCATAAAATAGCTAGGAGTAAATCTAACCAAGGATGTAAAAGACCTATATGATGAAAACCATAGAAAACTTATGAAAGAGATTGAAGACACCAAGAAATGGAAAAACATTCCCAGTTCATGGATCAGAAGAAGAAACATTGTGAAAATGTCATTACTACCCAAAGCAATTTACACATTCAATGCAATCCCCATCAAGATTGCACCAGCATTCTTCTCAAAGCTAGAACAAACTATCCTCAAATTAATATGGAACCACAAAAGACCCCGAATAGCCAAAGTAATATTGAAGAAGAAAACCAAAACGGGAGGCATCACAATCCCAGACTTTAGCCTCTACTACAAAGCTGTCATCATCAAGACAGTATGGTATTGGCACAAAAACAGACACATAGACTAATGGAATAGAATAAAGAACCCAGAACTGGGCCCACGAATGTATGGCCAATTAATTTTTGACAAAGCAGGAAAGAGTATCCGATGGATAAAAGACAGCCTTTTTGGCAGGTGGTGCTGGGAGAACTGGACAGCAACATGCAGAAGAATGAAACTAGACCACTTTCTTACATCTTACACAAAAACAAACTGAAAATGGCTGAAAGACCTGAATGTGAGACAGGAAACCATCAAAACCCTCGAGGAGAGAGTAGGAAACAACCTCCTTGACCTCAACCGCAGCAATTTCCTACTCAACACATCTCCAAAGGCAAGGGAAATGAAAGCAAAACTGAACTCTTGGGACTTCATCAAGACAAAAGGCTTCTGCACTGCAAAGGAAGCAATCAAGGAAACTAACAGGCAACTGACAGAATGGGAAAAGATAGTTGCAAATGACATATCAGATAAAGGGCTAATATCGAAAATGTACAAGGAACTCACCAAACTCCACACCAAAAAACAAATAACCTCGTGAAGAAATGGGCAGAAGACATAAACAGACACTTCTCCAAAGAGGGCATCCAGATGGCCTACAGACACATGAAATGATGCTCAATATCACTCATCATCAGGGAAACACAAATCAAAGCCACACTGAGATACCACTGCACGCCAGTCAGAGTGGCTAAAATGAACAAATCAAGAGACTATAGATGCTGGCGAGGGAGGAGAGATGGGCACCCTCCTATACTGTTGGTAGGAATGTAAACTGGTGCAGCCACTCTGGAAAACAGTGTGGAGGTTCCTCAAAAAACTATCAATAGACCTCCCCTATGACCCAGCAATAGCATTGCTGGGGATTTACCCATGGGATACAGAAGTGCTGATGCATAGGGGCACATGTACCCCAATGTGCATAGCAGCACTGTCAATAATAGCTAAATCATGGAAAGAGCCTAAATGTCCATTCTTGATGAGTGGATCAAGAAGATGTGGTATATATATACAATGGAGTATTACATGGCAATGAGAAAGAATAAAATATGGCCATTTGTAGCAAGGTGGATGGACCTTGAGGTTGTCATGCTAAGCGAAATAAGTCAGGTGGAGAAGGACAGATACCTTTGCACTCATAGGTCTAACAAGAGAACAGGAGAAACCTAATGGAGGATCAGGGGGAGGGGAAGAGTGGAAGAGAGATGGGAAGAGAGAGGGACGAAAAACCTGAGAGACTATTGAATACTGAAAACAAACCGAGGGTCGAAGGGGGAGGGGGAGGGAAAAAAAAGGTGGTGATAATGGAGGAGGGCACTTGTGGGGAAGAGCACTGGATGTTATATGGAAACCAATTTGACAATAAACTATTTAAAAAGAGAGAGAGAGAGATAGGGAGCTCATATCTTGGACCAGCCCCCAACCCCCCAGAAAAAAGAGAGATAGGGAACTACAATATCAAATGACTATTCCTCTCCAAGTAAAGCAGGCAGCCAACAATTTGCAGAGAATATGAGGAAAGCATATCTGGGAAGGGAATCACGTGGGGGAACACTCAGCACTAAGGGGGTTCTTTGGCCAAGTACTGAGGCCAAGAACAAATCCAAATGGGTCACACGTTAATGGCTCTGAGGAAAGAGGGCTCAGAGGGCTGCCCTGCATGGGCAGAAGAGTATCTAAGCAGACAGACTTCTTCCTCAGCTACCATCAGTTGGGGCTATTCCCAGAGTGGAGGAAGTGGAGGCTGTCATCTGAACTGCCATGTGACCTTTTGGTTTCCTGTAGACAGGTGTGTTTTGTGCATAAGCATAGTTTCCCCTCACACTTTACATGGCTTTGCTTTTGACCAATCAGTTTGCCATTTTCATAAAATCCGAAGTGTAAGCACTATATGTATGTTGCTGTATATGAACCTGACCTAGTTGGCTGCTACTGACTATCACACTCAAGTTTCTGGTTCCTCTGAAGACAGCTGGGCCTGGTCAGAAGCTTCCCTTTAAGATTGCCATCATGGGCTGACTTATTTTTGCCTGGGAGAACCACTCTTCACAAGATGCAGGGGGCATAAGAGGTTAAAACACAAGAAGAGAGAAAATACATGCTCACACTGGGGAACTAAGGAAGGCTTCCTAGAGGACATGGTGCTTGAGATGGGTCTTCAAAAGAGTGGAATTTTGACCCATGGGATGAACTTAGGTGCAGACAATGGAGAGTGATCCAGGGGTGATGGGGTGGGGGTGGTTTGGGATCAGAGGTCCTGAGCAGCAGAGAGGCAGAGACTCAATGTGCCATGGGGTTAACAGTGAGGTGGTGAGAGGTGGAAGACTTGCCTTGCTGGCCGTGATGTCCGCTAGGGAAAGAGAAGACACTGAGGTCTTTCCCCAGAGTGACAGGACATCATAAGATGCAACTGGACTGATGGAGCCAGCTGTCCAGGGGCAGAGACGTTCTGCCGGGGTCAGCAGTCTTGCATGTGATACAGATATGTTCCTTGGACCTTGTAGGTATCCTGTGGGGTTCATTTTCACATGATTTCCCTGCTGTCTTAGAAAACAGGGTTAGACATTCTTCTGTATTTGCAAGTGGGAGCTCCTTACACTTTGTAAACGCTGAGCACTATCATTTCTGTTATGTAGATGGAGATCTTAAAGAATGTGGAGCAGTACGTGAAGAAGAACCCCATGCTGGTGGTTTCAGGAACTCAGAGCTTTTATTCTTCACTCACCACTCAACTACCTGTATGACTATTTCACCTCTGTGTGTCCTCACTAACAGGACAAAAGACTGGTTAGGATGGTTGCTAAGAAGCCTCTTGTTCTGGAAGTCTAAGGGTCTGTGTCTTCTCTACCTGGTGCTGAAGGCAAACTTGCCTGCCTCAAGGCATGACAAAGGCTGACCACTTGCCTATTCAGTGCATACTCAGGGTCTGCTTTTAGAGCCAGGCTGTTAGAAAAATGAGTGAGCTACTTGCTTGTAACAATCTAGATTGCTTGGTTTAACTTGGCTTGGCGTCTGCAGTTAATATTTTAGGAAGAAATATCTCCCCAAACCCCAGGCAGAGGAAGAAACTGGTATGGAGATGGAAAATACTAAGTAGGAATAGAAGGCCTTTGCTGATACTGTTGGACTTTGACAATTAGAGGTCATCCAGCCATGTCAGTCTGACCTCTGGACTCACACAATCTAGGGCGGGTTGAGTCTTAAAAGGCTGTGAGTCATCATCCTCTCTCCTTTGCATTTTCCCAATGAAAATTTCCCTCAAAGAAATTCTAGTAGCGGAAATGATTACATAATTGCAGCCCTGTTCTATTGTTGCACTGTTTTCCAGCTGCTTTTACTATTTATTTCCCTTCATACCTGTTTATGTTCCAGTAGGAAAGGATGCTCAATAAAAATGTTCCTGAAGAAAGGTTACTTCCAGGGAGCAAGAACAGTGCAGTGTGCAGATTAGCCCTTGGATGTCCCACCTCTGAAGGAGTGATGGGTGGCTCAATACTGATCGACGCAGGGGAGGACTCCACCAATTAGCTCACCTTCAGTCCTTGGGGAGAACTAGCTGTGGCCTTTGCTCCTTGCCCCTCTCTACCCTTTTCCCTGCAGACTCCGATTGCTAACTGTAAATGGCCAAGTCAAATGTCTGAAAAAAAATCTCATTTCCTGGCATTCCCCAGCGGCTGTGTGACAAATCAAGGTTACCTTGAAAGCAATGCAGAGGGGGAAATCTATCCATCTGTCAAGATGTGAGTCACCAGTGTGATGTCATCTAAATCTCAACCCGATTCCATTAATTTTGACTGTGTAAGCACATAAAATACCAGAAGAAAATGAAACGCGTCCAGTTCCAGAGGCACACACACTCACACAGACCCCACATGGATGTGCATACCCACAGATGTGCAGACATGTGCATTCATGGGGCTAATATGCCTCGACAGAGGTAGAAGGGCCCATTAGTGCAAAAACTGGATGTGCAGAGGGATGGCTTTTTTTGGCAGCGTTAATGAGGGTGACCTTCGGGTGGGGAAATGCAGGCTGCACAGAATGGAAGGGAACAAGAGACCTTGGCATCCCTCTCTCTCAAAAGCATGGCAAGCCTTACACAATTAGGCTTAATTATGCTCTGCCTTCACTGAATGTGTTCCATGCAGGTGAAGTCTCTTTTCTCTCCCCATGCCTTCCATAGGCTCTTTTCCTGATGCCTTAAACTTTACTGGTCTTCTGCTATGTTTTTTGGAAACTAGACATGGAGGATACTATGATGCCTGAAGGCTCACATCCTTGGCATTGTCTGTGTCCTCTCTATTCCTAGAGAAGGCGAGTCCCTGCCCACTGTCCAGTGGGTGTATATAGGGCATCTTTATGCCTTTAAGGACTATTATGTTGACAGAGACCATTGGGGCAGCTGGTGTGGTAGCCATAACAGTACAGGACTGTGGCCAAGAGATGTGAGCATAAATCCCACTGCTTCTCCTGGCTTCAGTTTCTTCCTCTAAATTTGAGAATAAGAAAACCAGAGTTGCCACATATGGCTTCACAGGCTGGGCACTGTACCCCAAGACTCTAGGAAGCATGTGACTATGTTGCCCATGGAGCCCTTGGAGTTGTGCAGAGCACTGGTCCTATCTGCCTGTTTTAGAGCTAATGTGGGGGTCACATGAGATAAATGATTATTCATTGCCTACAATTCCTTGCTTTTGCTCATTTTCCTAGAATGTGACCTCTGAACTACCTGGTACAAACTCATTGTCTCCCACTCTGTCAAATCCTCCATCTTCCCTTTCCCCATCAACCTTGCATTCTTAATACGTAAGACTTGAGTTTCCAAGAAGAAGAGAGGTGGAGGAAACTGCAGTGACTGTGGCTTTGCTAGGGCTGATGGGAAAGACCACATCTTAAAGACAGGCTTGAAGGAAACAGCTTACAGAACACAGGATGGACCTTATTCCAGCATGGAAAGGGTCAAGCAGGCTGATATGAGCACATTGCAGGTGTTGGCCCACTCAATGGACCTGCCAAAGACTTTCATCCTAACATGCACATTGTCTGGTCAACTGAGTCCTGAGGCAATGGCAGCAAATGAGAGTCTCAACACTCACCGTAACCGCTAGTTTTCACCTCACCCTCATTCATCCTTGGCTGTCTCCCTCCATCATTCTCCATCCAACAAGGCAAGCGGTAAGCGGCTGGGTTGTCACTGGCTTGTGTGGAAAGATGCAGCTACAGAACCATGCTCAGGCCAGGAAGCATTAGTGAGTGATTATCTATCACAGTGAGCCCCCAGGGGATCCCCCGGGTATTTAGGGAGTGGAAACAGGAGCATCCTAGGAACAGAAGAAGATTCTGGGAGACATTCAGTCTTGGGGAAGAGGCTCCAAATAGAGGAGGAAGCGATGCTTCTCCAGTAGGCTGTGCAAGAGAAGTAATCTGAACCTTTTGAAAAATATGAATTCCAGAGCCCCTTTTCTCAAAACTGATCTAACAAATCTGAAGTGAAATGCTTAATCTGTATTTAAAAAAAAACAAACACTTAATTGGGGATAATTTTAGATTTACAGAAAAGTTGCAAATATAATTTGTATTTTAATCATTTTAAAATTGTGAAATATAAAACACATATAGATAAGCACCCCAAACAAAAATGATTTCTTGATGATTTATGACAAAGTGAATGCCTGTGACGTCACTACACAGCTAAGAAATAGGACATGGCCAGTGTCCAGGAGCTCCCCCCCCAGGTCCTACCTTTTCCTTGCTACCTAAAGTTTTGCTACTTAAGCATGCACCCCCTAAATGCTGCCGTTTAACTTTTGTCCCTACGTGTTTAGTATAATTTTACTTATTTTCGAACTTCTCATAAATGTAATCATATAGTATATATTTTTGTGGGGTCTGGTTTTTCTTACTGGATGAAATCTATCTACATTATTTTATATAGCTACAGTCTTCTCTTTTTCACTGTTCTAATAAACTGTGTTATCCATACAGTAGTCACTAGAGGCAAGTGGCTATTTAAATTTAAATGGGTTAAAATGAAATCAAATTCAAAATTCAGTTCTTCTTTTGCACTAGCTACATTTCAAGTCCTCAACAGTCACATGTGACAAGTGGCTACCATCTTAACACTGTGGAACAGGAAATTTCCATCATTACAGAAAATGCTTTTAGACAGCTCTGCTCTGGAAATGTTCAATTTTCTGAACGCATCAAGATTTACCCATTCTACTGTTGATGGACACTTTGGTTGTTTGCAGTTTTTGGCTCATGTGAATAATGCTGCTGAGAAAGTTTTTGTATGAGTCTCCTGGTGCACATGTGCAAATATTTTTGTTGGGTATATACTCAAGAGTAGAATTGTAGGGTCACACGTGTGTGTACATTCAACTATATCACATAATGCCGTACTGTTTTCTCTAGGGGTTTACTAATTTATGATCCCACCAGCATGTCTTTTCAAAAGCTACCAGATAATTTTGGATATCAGCTAGCTTTGGAGTCACTGCTTGATTTCTCCAAGGGGGTGGATTTTGTTTTTATACAACAAAGAGCCTTCAAATGACTCAAATTGTGTAACAGTAAAATAGACTCTCAGGAAAAAAAATTCCTCAGGAGGTAGTGAGCACCCCATCTTTAGAGGAATTCAAGTTTCTGATGTACAACTTTCTGATACAGCAGCTCTGAAAAGAACTCCTGAACTTAGGATAAAGACTTTTTAAGTGATGTAGAAAGTCCTTTCCAATTGTGAAGTTCTCTGATTCCATGCCTTTTCATGATAATGTTTGGTTAGATACATGCTGAACAGTGAAATTCTTCATAGTTAGGCAGCAGAAGAGAGAAAGAGCTGGTGCCATGAAGCTGGATTAAACACAAATTAGATCATTAGTTCCTGAATAATTGAGTTAGTTGTCTTGATGATCAATGAAGCACCTTGTGCTCATTTAAACTCACTGTTACTACCTGAGCTTTTGGGATAATGGGAATGATGACCACCTCAATGTCACTCTCTGTAGGCAATTATTTGTCCTTCTTATTTCTATCTTAATGGCTTTATTGGATATGTGCCTATTATTGTAACTGTCTCAAATAATTTTTGGAGGCAGGTATGGCCTAAATCATAATACTGTAAAACACCCTCACTCCAACATTGCCTGGTAGTCTGTTTTCATCTGTCTCCATGCTGTCTCTCTCCACCCATGCTTTCTGATCCCCCTGGAATTCCCTTCCATCCTTGAGGGGTTTGGAAATGAAGGGATTTATTCTAGGTCACAAGAGGAATAATCTTCCTGCCCAAGCACTCAAGAGGCTGCCTTTTGGGATAGAATGGTTTCCTTGTAAGTCACTTGAAGACTGATTGTTTCTTGTAAGAACGCCATTAGGGGATTTGGGGAAAGGTCTTAAATCTCCCTGGGTATTTGTGAACAATGAGATTTCAAAGGTAAAATGAGAAGGAGGCTGATCTGATAACCTGACACTATGATGGGCCTATGAATGGCAAATGTTTCTGCTCCACTTATGGGCAGTGAGTAGTGCTGTGCTTTGGATCTGCCCTCAGCTCATAGATAACCCTTTTGGGCACACATGGCAAAAGTTAGGATCCCAAATAACCTGTGGGAACAGCTACAACTGGGCCAACACAGAGATGGGATCATGGTGCTGCTGGGTGGTGGCAGTTCTCATTCTCACCCCATAAGATTTGAACTAAGGGATGAGCCATGCTTTGTCCACCTAATTTTTGGGATGGAAGGGCCAAGTGGGTCATGAGATTGAACTTCAGAGAGGTAGTCTTGGAGCCTCTGGGGAGGCTTGGAACTCCTTCTTGTTGCCATTGGTTAAAAAAAACCAACTTCCTTGAAGGCTACAGACAGAAGCTGTGAGGAGAAGAAACTTAAGTTGACACTGTTGGACCTAGTGCCCATGTCATCTCCTCTCTGTGGCTTTTAGCCTGGTCCCTACTTTCCTGGCCTTGGTTTCCCTGAATCTTCAGGAACAAAGACAATCAAAGGGGTATGTCTGAATAACACCCTCTGTCCCAGGAGACAGACGAGGCTTAATTAGCTGGTACTCACAGGATGTTCTGAAAATGAGAAATGCCTAGGATTATTATCTATCAAATGTCACATACAAATATGCTCATGTTCCCATTATGGATGTATGTGTTGCAAACTTGTTCAATCGAGTGTGACCTGTTTGGTGGTTTTAATTACAAATATCAATAAAATTGGTTGATATTTATGGGTGCAGACCCTTCAGATCTGGGGGAAGGAAGCTAATTGCTCAAGACAGCACTGTGATTGAACTCCAAGGGAGGCACAGGGCTCCTGCTAGCTGGGTGCGAGGCTGAGACAGCTCTAGTCTCCCTGTGTTAATTAAATGTGATGAAATGAATATTAACTTGTATAACAGAAGCCTGGGCTGGGTTGACTTGGTGGGTGGGGCTGAGGCTGGGGATCAGTGCTGGGGTGGCTAGACTCAAGGGCTGTTGTCTTCTCCAGAAGCAACAGTGGTTTGCACAGTGGTTTTCAACCCTGGCCACACACAGAGGTGCCTGAGGGGCTTCTAAAACATACTAAGGCCCAGACTGCCCTTCCAGAGATCTGTGTGGGGTGGGGTTGCTCTGGTTATTCGATGACCTTCCAGGACTGAGAACCACTGACGCAATGAAAAAGTTCATGCCAACAGATGAGACTCTGGTCCAGCCGTGTGTCCTTGAGTCTCTTCCTCTCAGAACCTCTGTTTTATTTGGCTCTGATTTTGTCTGTAAAAATAAAATTAATCAAAACTACATTGTGCATCTGTGATGACAAAATGAGATCAAAGGAATGAAAGGGCTAGGTACCTGGTGAGGCCTCAGAAAAAGCTAGTTTCTGCTGCTATGAAAGATCAGTGCTCTCTTTACTGCTGGGAATAGAGTCATTAGCATCTTTAATCAGATAAGAGAGCCAGTTCCTAAAACCCCAGAACCAATTCAGAAAACTCATCCTTAAATTCTGTTTTTCTGGCATCAGCTTTGTCCTGAAACCTGTATTAGTCATGGTACTCCAGAGATACAGAACCAATAGGATATCCACACCCACATCCACATCCATATCCATCCACATTGACACATACATTCACACCCACACTCATATGCATATTCATTCCCATCCATATCCATATATGTGTGTATATATGCACACTCACAAACGCATGGACACACACACACACACACACACACACACACACACACACACACAAAGAGGTTTGTTATTAAGGCATTAGCTCATGTGATTATGGAGCCTGAGAAGTACCATGATCTGCTGTGTGTAGGCTAGAGACCCAGAAAGGCTGGTGATATAGTTCAAAAGCTGGAGAGCCTGACTGCTGAGAGGAGGAGAAGATCAATGTTTCAGCTCAATCAGTCAGGGGGAGAGAGAGAGAGAGAATGAAAGAGAAAATCCTTCACTATTTTGTTTTATTCAGGCCTTCAATGAGTTAGATGATGCCCATCTACACTGGGGAGGGCAATCTGCTTTACTGAGTCTACTGATTCAAATTCTAATCTCTTCTGGATTAGCAACCTCACAGATACACCCAGAAATAATGTCAACTAGATAACTGGGCATCCCCTGATACAGTGAATGTGACCCATAAAATTAACTGTCACACTTAACCTTCCTAAGATTCAAGTGCAGCCGAGTCAGGATGAATTCAGAAGACTGCAGATCTTAAACTGTGGTTTAAGCCAAAATGAAATCTTCACTGAGCAATGACAGCATTGCCCATGAGAAACATTCATCCTTCACCCCCCACATTTTCTGTAGAAATAAAAGGACACATCCTAGAAGGTGAGTTGTGCCAGGACACAGGCTCAGAGGTCATGGCTGAGCCAGCACTGTGAGCCCTGTCTGCTGGCTTCTAGCCCTCAGCTCCTTCCATTCCAGTTCCAACAACCTGCCTTTTCTGTCAACAGTGAGAAGAGTTGTCCTGTTGGTTTGCATATTAAGTCATCTGAGACTTGGTCCTTGGGAGAAATCATGCTTTGAGAAGCAGGGAAAGATGGTGTGATATATCGTTTTTAACTTGCTTTTCACTTCCTTAATCAAGGCACCCTGATTTCACCCAAACTTCCTGATACATCATGTCTTGCCTTCTTGAGACCCACACACTGAAGCTAAATGAGGGTACTCAACAGGCTCCATTCTTTCCTCTCACACTGTTCTTTCACCTGGAATGTTTCTCCTTATAGCATCCATAACTGAACATTTCCAAAAGTCCAAAAAAACTGCTTCCCTCTCCATGAATCCTTTCTTGAAATGTACTCTTTTGGAGAAACTACTATGGTAGTGTGTGTATCTTATATGGTATGGACCACACAACTCTGTTTTGCTGTTTTTAAGTGTATCCCCCTGTCTTGTTTCTGTTACTGGGCTGGACGTTGGTGAGGGCAGGACAGAGCCATGTAAGAGCATGGGCTTGGGCATCAGGCACACATGGCCTGAATTCCACCCCTGTCACTCTTAGCTTTGTGATCCCAGGAGAATCATTTGGATTCTCTAAGCCTCTGTGTACTCATTAATTAAAATGAGGAAATAATTCCTTCTTCTCAAGGCTGATGTGAGGATTAGTTTGATACATATTATGAAAGTTATGAAAGAGAAGTTTTCATAGATGCCTGTGGAATGATTAAATGAATTGATACAAACTATCTGGCATGAATGTTGAAAAAAACTCTCACCTACCTTATAGTTAAAAATTCCATTTTGGGGCAGTGGGGAGGAATTTAAACATTCCTTTGAGATATTCAAATTTCAAGATATGGATCTAAGAAAAGGAAGGAAGCTGGATTTGGAGGGTCAGTGTGAATTCAGAACCCTCACTGAATCCTTAGTGAAGCCACATGAAGTGGGTATTCTTTTCTCGTAAAGACAGGGTTGTAGTACTAACTTTGCCACTTGCATGGGCCTGTAGGAATTCGTCCTACTTTGGCCCTTTGTTTTCTAATATAGGAAATGGGATAGCACTCTTCACCACATGACTTACATCCATGAGACCGTGTCTGGCATGTGCTTGGCGCTCTACAAGGCATAGCTATGTGACTGTCATTATGATAATGACTGTATCAGGAACCGCATGTCAACAGGACCCCTGGTTCCATGGGGTTCCTTGGCTAGTGGTAGCCTCTTTGGTGCATCTGTGCCAAGTCAGCCCTCTTTCTGCTGTGTAGCCGGCCCTGGGTAGCCTGTCTCAGCCCCAGATTACAGTGTCACTGAGCAGGACTTCACCATGGGTGTCTGTGGTGCATCTTTTCAGAACTCTCTATACTTGCTCCCATGAAAGTCCCCTCCCTCCGTTCCTGTGTTTTCCAAAATCGGGCCTGGCTCGTCTCTGGTAAATCCCCACCCGGCTCCATTTCCCTTATCAACCTGCAGATCGTCTCTCATTTGTCATCTTTATTAGCTTTTAATCTCCCATCAGTTTAGTACTGGAGTTTAAGAGTAGGATTAGTGGGGGGAGTTTAATTGGATGATCTTCCATGGCCCCTTGAACATCAGATTCAATAAAAGTTTATGAAAAGATAAAATCGCAAAGGGTTTTACAGCCCCAGACACAGCAAGAGACTGGTTCGAGAACAAGGTAGCTGTTTTTCAACCTCAGATAATCCGTGTTTCAACTTGATTAAATGAGGAAGTTAGTTTTCTGTCTCTCTCCCTTCCTCCCTCTCTTTCCTTGGATAATGTTGCCCTTTTCCTACTGGTGTAAGCAAGAAGCCACTTTTTGCCAGCCTCTCCTTCCCTTTCACTTTGATTCTCTCTGACAGGAAAAATAATGAAACCTGGGTGCACCAGAAAATAACATTTATTTCACGCAGAAATATGCTGAACCACCACTGAAGGTGGCTGAGGTGATGCATTTGATGGGAAAGAGGCCAGTCTCCAAGACAGGACACATAGTCCATGCAGGAGGAGGGCGGGAAAGTGCTCCTCAGCTGTGAACTCCTGCATATCCTGAACTCACCTTTCCCCCACCTTCCAGGCTCCCTTCATGGAGAGGGGGTGGACAGCAGGATTATTTGTGAGTCTGTTCATGTATTCATTCAGCAGACATTTATTACATGCATACTATGTGGCAGAAACTGTGCTAAGCACAGGAGATAGAAAGATGAATAAAGCCCCTTCTGCTCACAGAAAGGCACAGACTCTGGGGGAGATGGATGGTTTGTAAGGAAGTAATGTTTTCTTTTTTATAGCTTCAACCACAGTTAAAGGAAGGGATGGGCCTTGATTGTTCTTGTGCATTAATGTGATTCCACAGCAACATTTGGCTGGCTGATGTAGAGTGAGGAAGGGTTCTGTACAACGAAGGGGGAAGAATTTGGAATTCGTGGTGGGAATCCAGTAGGTGTGATGGGGGTGGGATGAGAGAGGAGAGGAGCAAGGGAGGAGGTAGAAAGAGGATCCAATGGATGGATGTTAATCTGTGGACATTCTGAGCTAAAGATACAGTGAAAATGTCCTGATGTGGGTGGTCCTAGGGCACCGAAAGAGTAGTCTACAATAGTCATCAATGCTTTGTGGACATAGTTATTCATGCATCCATCCACTCTGGTGACCATGAGCATGCAGTTTCCCAGGGATTCATAGAAATCCAAAATTGGTCTTTGGATTTCCACTGGCCATGAATTGGGGTTCATGTCAATCTTAAACACCAGGAGACCCCTCAGGATGTGCGATTTACACAATTCTTCTCAAATGCCAGATGTAATAATGGCAGTGGTATAAAATAAAGCCAGAGATTAAATGAAAGGGTGATTAGTTCACCTTAGGGATTAGTTCACCACCTTGAGGACGTGATCTAGTGGGCATCAGAGTCAAGTCTTCACAGAGGGGCCATGCTAAGTTAGGCCTTGAAGGATGGTAAAAGCTTGCTAGATGAATAGAATGGGAATAGAGGTGGGGCACAGAGCACCTCAAGACAAGGAAATACCAAGGAAACAAGAAATAATAAGATGGCCATAGATGTTGGGCAGCAATGGGAACCAAGCCGGCAGATAGAAGCTGTGGAGGAAAGGGAGGTGGAGGCTATGGAAGACCTCTGACACCAATATGTCAGAGGGAATATGACCTTGGTGGTTGGGGAGGATCACTAAAAAGTTTGGCTTGCAGGAGGATCATACTAGTATTTTCATTTTAGAACTATCATCCTGGCTCAGTATGGAGGATATAGGGTGAGACTGGAGTCAGTGTGCCTAGTCAGTGACAGCAGTTCAGGAGAGAGAATGCCTGGACATAGATGATCACGCAGATGAAGAGGAGACACACTGGAGCTTAACAAGAAGTTTGTATCTCCAGCCCCTGGCCTCATGCCTAGCTGATGAGTTGTGTCGTTGTCTGAGAGGGGGATGCAGGAGAACGTTCAGGTGCATTTAAAGGGATGACTCAGTTTGGGATATGTTGAGACTTAGGTTTCTGTTAAACAGGCAGAAGCCATGTGCATGGATGAGATGATCCAAGGAGAATGTATACAATGGTAAAGAGGAAGAGAGAAGAGAGGAAAGAGAAGGATGGAGAAGGGAGAGGACAGGAAATGTGGACCCATGGATATCTGACCTTTTTCCTGACAATGTTCTAGGATCCTATTTGCTTCCACACAGCTGTGGATGGGGATGTTAGAAAGGTCTTACTTGTGGCAGCAATGGAGGATGACTCCACATTGTTGGCAAATGTATGGGGCAAGGGGTCGAGGGTATGGGTACCTTACTCTTGATGTCTGGGTGGGGTGCAATGCCTCTCCTGAGCACAGACCTATGGCAGCATAGAGCCTGTGTGTGACTCAAAGTGAGAATAATATGGCTGGGAGTCTGATGTTTGATTGGAACTTTCGGAGTAGGAGCTCCAAAAGTCCAAAAGCCTGTGAAGCTTGAAGCTGTGTGATTGGGGAGGGGGGAAGAATGCAAAATTGTGCATAAAAAGTTGGAAGGGGTCATGGAAGTGAGGAGCTCTGACATTTTAGCTTTATTAGCTTCATGATAAATATTTCTTTGTGAGATTTCTGGAAAGCCCAGGAGATGCATATGTGTGTTGAAGTTGTGGTGGTGGTGGTGGTGGTGGTGGTGTGTGTGTGTGTGCCTGTGTGTGTACTGTGTTCGTTTGTGAGGATGAACTAGGATAAATGGAAACCCAGGCCTGGGTACGTCTTGGGCCTTCTCCCACTTATCAGGGGGCTCCCATGAAGAGTGGTCCTAAGAACATGCATTAGGTACATAACATAGAAGTTAGTTGGAGCGCCTGTCCTAGATAAGATTGGTTCTATGTTTGCAAAAGTGGGGAAGGGCAATGCTTTCCCCAAGACCTCTACAAATTCCTGAGGAACTTATATTCTTATGGTCACTTCTTTCCTGAACTGTGCTGCCACCAAATTAGTTATGGATCTTCTCAATGTCCCTGCTCCATATCACATTGACTCAGGTGGAACTGATCCTCTGGCTGTGATTTATACACACCTGTACACACTCATTCACTCACAGCTGCAAGGCCTTTATGCATGAGGCAGACTTCACTGAATAAGGATGGATATGTTGAAGTAACACAAACAATTTGAAATTGATATTAGATATCATGAATATTTAAGCCCCCTGCCATTTCTCTTGGCATCCCCTCTTTCTTCCTGCCATTCTTTCTCTATTTTGCTCTTCTCTTCTTCCTAACTCATGTTCCTTGTGGCTTAAGAATCCCTTTTGATCTTCGTTAATCAGTGAGTTAACCTTGTTAACTCACCTGCTAAGCTAAGTGTATCAACTGACTGTTGTGTAACAAACCACCCCAAATTCTGTGTCTTAAACAACAAGCAGTTTCAGATGAGTCTGTGAGTATTCCTGCTGACCTTGGCCGGGCTTATTCATGTGTAGGTCATCAGCAAATGCATCATCTTGGGGATGGCTGATCTAGGATGGCCTTCACTGGGATGAATAACTCTCCTCCATGTCCAGCACGCCAGCTCAGGTGTGTTGCCACCATGAGGGCAGGACTGAAGAAGGAGTGGAACTGTGCAAGCATTTTTTTTCTAGGCCTCTGCTTGCATCACGTTTGCTGTCCATGTGGCCCAGCCTGGAGTCAGCATGGGAGGCACTACAGAAAGGCATGGCCGTGATGCAGCATGGGAAGCTGGGGCTGTTAAGTGCAATGCATCATTCATACCATGTCTTTCTAGAAGTATTTTCCCAAGCAAAGATTGTTCCAAGAGGCATCCTGGTTCCAACCATTAAGACAATAGTTTGTTTCCCTCTGCCACATCTGGTCCCTGCTTTGTATCTTATTAAGCAACAGAATAGCCCAGGGTATGATATTTTGTAGGGATTTAAGCATTTCCACATGAAAGGGAAATTTCTGTAAAGCTTTTATTTACTTTGCTAAATCTTATTGGCAGATCTAACCTATTTTCAGAGGTCTGCTTATGTTCCAATAGACTGTTGAAGAGGAAAGAGGTAAAGCTAGTTACTTTGCTGGCACTTCAGATCCACTGGCCAAAATGAGGAACTGAGGCAATTAGAAAAGTCCCAGTGATTCCAAATTCCAAAATGCTTAGACCACACATGCTGCCCCAGTAGCACGAGGGCAAACTGGGCATCCATTATCAAGGTGGGGGTCTCAGGAGTATCCCCCTAGAAGGTCTGTTTGAGGAGTTGGGGAATGAGAGTCAGGGTATCTTTCTAACTATTCTTATTCCATGGGGAGGGGGCGGGATGGGTGGGTGGTTCTGCTCTTCACCTCTCTCTTCAGTACATCCTTCTTAATCAAGGTGTATGCACCCGTGTGCATGAGAGAGAGAGGGAGAGGAGATGATGTGTGTATATTCATACGTCTGTACACACATATATCAACATACCTCAGGGCTTTCTGCCGAGAGAGGCACAGCTTTGACACTGCTTTGCTCTGCTTTGTGTTAAGCCAGACAATAAAAGAAATGATTAGGGGCTTTCAGAGCAAGCACCTGACAATAGGGAGAGGTGAATGTAGGCTGATTAAAGTTCCATTTACCCTCTTCCTGCAGAGCAGGGAGAGGCAGGCAGGGATGGTCCCACACCTGCATTTTGTGGGACCAGTCCCAGGATAAAACCTTGCCCTCACTCCTCCTCCCTGACTCCCCCGGGGCCCTTAGGGTTGGTTAAATTTAGTGTTCTGGCGTTTCCAAATCCATGCGATTTTCTTCCAGGACTGTGAATCTAAATGTCACCCTGGCTGCACAATTACTAACACATTGTGCTAATGGGGGTGGTTCAAAAGCTTTGTGGCTGTGAGGGGAAGGAAAGCAGAGGCAAGTATTGGGAAGGTGAAAAGAGAAAGAAAGAAAAGGAGGTTAGGAGAGGATGAGCAGCCCTGTTTCTCCCATGGTGCCCAAGCCAGCCCAGATGGAGTCAACTAGAAGGACACTGGCTCCCTCCGGCAAAGCTTGTCAAGTCATATTGCCCATAGGCACTGTAACCACTGGATAGCCTGCTTTGAGAATCACCATGAGGCTCTAGAGACTGGGTGGTGGTTTTGATGAGCTGGAATCTAAGAATAGGCCTCTCACTTGGATTTGGTAGGATTGCTGAGAGCCTCGGATTTCTCTGGAGGGGCATTCCCTGGGCTCAGTGGGGAAGGGGGACAGTGTGGGGCAGTCTTAAGAGCCCATGAAGTGAAGCCATGTGGACATCCGCCAGTGCTCAGTCACCGTCAGCTGTCTGACCAGTGACTAGCCACTTTTCTGAGCTTTGGTTTCTTATTTTGTTAAGTGGGGATAAGTATCTCTGCCCTGCCCACTTTGCAGAGATGTTGTGAGGATTACATTTAAAGGATGATGTACCAAAAAAACATTGAAAAGAATCCATCAATGAAAGGGATTTATGCTGCAGTCCAGGTGGAGGAAAGTGGACATCTCAAAACATGGACAGGCATGTAGTTGCCTCAGGTCCGATGCAAGACTTCTGGGTTGGAATTCTGCCCACCCCTGGCCAACCGTGTAACCTCAGGAAGGTCCTCACGTCCTTCCAATGCCTCAGTTTTGTAACCTGAAGAGTGACAGAACAGCCCATGCCAACCTCATAGGGCCACTATGAGCTTTAAATAAGTTGAATAAAGCGTTTAAGTGCTCAGACAGCATCTAGTAAGTAATAAGACCTCAGTCAGTATTGGCGATTATTATATATCTTTCCTAGAATATCCTGCTTTGGGATCCCAGAGTTCCTTCCAGATTATGTGATGATTCTGGGAACTTGACTTAACCCAAGTAAAGTTTCTGGCGCCCACGCTGGGCATGGTTCCTCGAGGTGTGTTGTCTTTGTCCATTCACATGCTGTCTCATCTCACTGGGCCATGGGCTTCCTCCTCTGTAATTCTGGGGGAAGAACCCCCAAAGGCCCTGATGAAAACAGCTATAAGTGGCCTATTGTTATGGACCCTTTACACTCAGTCTCTCCTTCTTAGGCTCTGCTCAGAATTCTTCCTCATGTTTTTTGGGTTCCATTAGAAATAAACTCCATAAAGAACATATAGCAGTCATCCTTCTCCACATGGAGACCTTGGGAGAATTCACCTCCCTGAGCCTCAGTTTCTTCATCTGTTAAGAAAGATCATCTCCAAGGGCTCTTCTATCAAGTTCCTAGCAAATGACAGGCCCAGACTCCTTCCCATGACTGTATCACCCACTTTTTAAATGTCTTTTCTCTTTGTTTCTCTCTCTGGAACACTACAAGTGTTTATGTCATTTCAGAGAATCTAGTAAACTGCATTATAGGGAGGAGACTGGGAGTAACACAGGCAAAAATCTGCTATTTTCACATGAATGCTTTAGGCAGTCAGCCATGATGGGAAATGAAGTGTGTGGAAAAGTACAGGGTGAATAGAGAGGGCTTTAGTGAAATGATGAGCCTTTTATCGCTGGCTTCTGCACGTGACATGGTGTCTATCTGTCAGCCCAGCGGCTGCAGCCTGACCTGAATGGCTTCTGCGGTGAGGTCTTCCCCTCCACCCCCCACCGCAGGTTGCGTTTGGATGGGGGAAGAGCCCATGGTTATTTACCAAAGTTCCACTAAGGATAAAGCAAGAAGAGGAGGGGGCGAGCCTGGCAGCGCGGGGATTCACATCAGGCGTCAGGAACTATTTCTGTGAATTACAAGATGCGGAGAGATTTAACAGAACCCCTTCCACTCCCTGACGGAGTGGCGGGGGCTCTTAAAACACAGCCCCTAGGACAGTGGTGCGGTGTCTCTGTTTAGCGTCTGGGTGGTTTAGGACAAGCGCCACAGTGTGCGAATCAAAAACCTGGTTCGAGTTCCAGCCGGGTTCCCACTAGCTGTGAGGTTAGAGGTGTAGGCAGAAAACAGCTGGCCAGTCTCCTCCCCCACCGCCTCCCCACATAAGCGTCCCTAATTCAGGTACTCAAGCTCATGCATTTTAGGGAGATGACAGTTCTCACTGCAAGCATAGGATTTTTTTCCTTAATGAAGAGAGGCCCCCCGTCCCACTTTTTTAGAGCAGCTTTAAGTTAAAGAAAAGTTGACCCGAAACAAGTACAGTGAATTCCCCTATATTCTTTTTCTTCTTCACAGATTCTCCTATTACTGTTTTGCACTGGGGTGACACATTTGCTACAATTAATGAGCCAATATTGGAACATTATTATTTTCTATCTTTCTTTGTTTAGTTTAAGCTTCATTCTTGGTGTCCATTCTACAGGTTTGGACAAATGTGTCCCGGAATGTAACCATTACAGTATCATATAGATTAATAGTTTCATTACCCTAAAAATCCCTAGTGCTCCACCAATTAATTCATCCCTCTTTTCACTACCCGACCTCACCCCCAAACTCTTGGTAACAAGAAACATTTTTAAGTTTCTGTGAGTTTTACCTTTTCTTGAGTGTCAGATAGCTGGAATCATATGTATGCAGCCTTCTCAGATGGGCTTTTTTTTTTTTTTTCACATACTAATATTCATTTAAGATTCTTCCATGCCTTTTCATGACTTGATAGCTCCTTTATTTTTAGCACCAAATAATATACCATTGTATGTATGTGCCAGTATGTTTATTTATACACCTATTGAAGGATATCACTTTTGCTTCCAAGTTTGGACAATTATGGATAAAACCACTATAAACATTCATGTGCAGGTTTTCATGTGGACATAAGTTTTCAACTCATTTGGGTAAATACCAAGAAGTGTGATTGCTGGATCATATGGTAAACGCGTGTTTGGTTTTGTAAGAAACTCCCAAAATGTCTTCCAAAGTGGCTGAACCATTTTGCATTCCCACCAGTGATGAAGGAGAGTTTCTGTTGTGCCACATTCGTGCCAGCATTTCGTACTGTTGATGTTCTGTTTAGCTATTCTAATAGGTGTGTAGTGGTATTTTCCTGTTTTAATTCACATTTCCCTAATGACGTATGATTCTGAACAAACAGAACAATGGCTATATATTTTCACATTAAGAATAATTTTAACAAGCTTATTTATCTGTCCTCCCCACCTTCACCCTCTGCCAATAGGAAATTAGAGGTAAGTGTGTGACAGGGACATGAGAAGCAGGTATGCAGCAGATAGGAGCAGCAAGCCCTGGGTTGGTAGTCAGAAGACCTGACACTGTGCTTTTTTCCACTGAGCCTCTTGACCTTAGGAATCACTTGACTTCTGGTGCTCAGTTTCCCCACTTGCAAAATGTGGCTTTTGTACTGGATCAAGGGCATGAAAGTTTTCTCAGGCCAGTGCCCACCAGATGGAATGAACAGGGAGAGGCATGCAAGGCTCCGTGTTGAGACTGAGAAGTGGTGTCTTGCCAGACAAGACAGCTGTTCTCGAGAATGATCTCTAACTTCCCGTCCTGTTTGCAATTCCATGCAACTTTAAGTGACAACTGACAGCCTGGAGAGAGAAAAAGAAGGTAGATTTTATTTATTTATTTTTTTTAAATATTTTTTTAATGTTTTATTTATTTTTGATACAGAGAGAGACAGAGCATGAGAGGGGGAGGGGCAGAGAGAGAAGGAGACACAGAACCCGAAGCAGGCTCCAGGCTCTGAGCTACCTGTCAGCACAGAGCCTGATGCAGGGCTCAAACCCACGAACGTGAGATCTGACTTGAGCCGAAGTTGGAGGCTTAACCAACTGAGCCACCCAGGCGCCCCAAGCAGGTAGATTTTAAAATGTTGATGCTGTGGCTCAAAAAGCTTGCTAGTGTCTGGCAGCCTGTGTTGGGAAGTCAGCATGGTTCACACCTCATCATGTGCTGGAAACCCCCTTCTTCCAACATTCCAGGTCAGTGTAAGCCTCAGTGGCTGCACTGTGAGCTCTGCCTAGAAGGGAAGGAATCCATCCGTCTTCTCATTCTGAGAGCTCTTCACAGGAAGGTGCTTTGCTTATGTCTTCTGAGCATCTTGCGAGTACCAGGCACAAAAGTCCCCATGCTCATGGGGCTTCCATCGTAATGAGGTACATAAATAAGAAAAAGAAATAATGTGTTTTTCTTATTCTGTTTCAGAAAGCAGAAGATTGTCATCCTATTTAGAAAAATGTATATCCTAAACATTGAAAATAAAATGAATCTGTGGCCTAAATGATGAATTTCAGTTACTTGAAAGTATCTCAGAACATGAACGTGCCAACACAGTGGCAGTGAAGGGCTGAATATGATTTCCCGGCCAGGTGTGGCCCTCTCCTTGGGCTGCAGCCTACTGCTCTAGACCTGCGCATGCCCAGGCCAGGACTCCGGCAGGGCTTCAGTAGCTTCTGTACTTCAGTGGCTCTGTGCTCCCAGTCCTCTGAAGGTAGACGGGGGTGGGGGGGTGTCTGGGGAGGACTGGCTTCCACTGTGAGCCCAGAGGTCCCTCTGGGAGGTGGGGGTCCCATAGCAAGTGAGCCTCATAGATAACCTGCAGCAGGCATGGGCTGGGGAGGCTGCAGTGAGCCCTGGCCTATCTCCTCATCTCTCTATGATGTCACAAGGAGATGATTAAACCCAGTTGGAGACTGAGTCACTTTCCTAGATTAAGTGTTGTGTGTAGTGGGAGAGTCTGGGAAGGCGACGGCATGCTTAGCGGGGTTTGTGTGCTGGTGAATTCTTCCTTCTTAGCTAAGTGGCTAGCTAACTGCTTTCTTCATGGTGGAATGAGATGATTTTGCTTTTCTCCATTGTGAAAAGTTCCTGTGAGTAGTGACCTTGACCCTTTCAGGAGATGGGGGGAAAACTTCAGATAACAGACTGTACTGTTAAAACTCAGCACTCACATAGCACTTAGGAGTTTTCAGAGTGCTTTCACAGACATTACACCCTTTCTGCCTGACAGCTATTGAGTTAGAGGGACTCATTGTAGTTTTATAACTTTTTTTTTATTTTACAGAAAGAGAGAGAGAGCAAGTGGGGAAGAAGGGGAGAGAGAGAAAAGAGAGAGAGAGAATATTAAGTAGGCTCCATGCTCAGTGGGGAGCCAGATGCAGGGCTCAATCTCATGACCCTGGGATCATGACCTGGGCTGAAATCAAGAATCAAATGCTCAACTGACTGAACCATGCAGGTGCCCCTACTGTGGTTTTATAGATGAGAGATTTGGGATGTGCAAATGTTAATGAGCTGAAGGGACCCAACTGAAGGCCTTTTGGTTTTGAGTCCAGTGTCATTTCCACTACACCAGAGGTGCTACCAGTAATTCAGTTCATGTTAATAAAAGAGTCATCATATATGGAAAATGACTTTCACCAAATATGGTAAAAATGATACAAGTTTCTGCCTAAAAACATATCCTCAGTTATCTGGAAACTTTGCTCACCCAGAATACTTCTTTGATTTCAGACAAAGAGGCATAAATGAGGCATTACTGTGGTTCAGTGTTTGTAATCAGTTCCTAGCTAAGTCATTAAGATAGGAGGTACAAAGCATACACACAACCATCCCCCCATAAATCACACATTCAAGTACACACAATAGGAGAAAATTTAACAAACAGTAAAGATGTATGCCTGTCCTTTGTAGATTCACCTGTAGGAAGAATCTACTCAGCAAGGGGAGGCTGTGTCTTGCAACCAAGTGTAGGCCTGTGTGGCCTGCACAATGTATCCCTTGATGATGAGAATGAGGTAGACAATGGCTCATAACTGCTTATTATGTGACAGGCAGCCCTTTCACAGCTTCAAATGCATTAAGTTGTTTAAGCTTTACTACAACTCCTCAAGGTAGGTTCTGTTACTGTCTCTGTTATTTAAGATGAGGAAACTGTGGAGCAGAGAGATTAGCTGGAAATGTCTGATACTGTTGTTCAGGTAAGCAATATCTGTCCTGTGGCATGCAGAGAGATGAATTTTTACTTGGAGCTTGGCCAAAATTTGGTTTCTACCTTCCTTCCTTCCTCTCTTCTTTCCTTCTTTCCTTCCTTCCTTCCTTCCTTCCTTCCTTCCTTCCTTCCTTCCTTCTTTCCTTCCTTCCTTTTTTCCTCCCTCACTTTCTTCTTTTCTTTCTTTCTTCCACTTTTCTGGAGTGTCTACTGATTCCAATAACCATGCATGGTTCTAGGGATACAAAAATGTAAAAAAAAATGGTGGCCTCTACCTTTAAGGAACACAAAGTCTTGGCAGGATTTGGGAGTAGGCAGGAAGGTGTAGGCATGGGCAGGAGTTTATCAGCTCATTTCCTTGTGAGACAGAATGAAGGTTCTAGTAGAATATGAGTACACACCACCTATAGCAGGTACTTAAAGATAGAGAATGGATGGAGGGGATGGATGGAAAAACATCAAAGGACTTTAACAGCCTTGCCATTTGGCCAACACTGGCCCTGCAACAGCCTCCTGTGTGATCTCTTGTGGAACTATTTTCCTCCAAAGATATGGGATCTGACACCCAGGAGGATTTTGGATCATGGACTTTGATTGGTGGAGATGGTGCTCATGTGGATGGGGCAGGCATTAGGTGGAGGACTGCTTAGAAGGGAACTGGATGGAAATTGTAAACTTTTCACATAAGAGAAGGTGATGAGGGAAGCAGTTCCCTCCTAAGTCCCAGGGGCTATGGATAAAAGGCAGCCTTTCCAGGAAACACCAGCACTTTTCATCAGTTACTTCTTAGATGCTTTTCAAACTCAGAACAAAACATTGAATAAGAGCAGGGGTGTGGAGGGAGAGGGCAAGGGCACAGGAGCTGAACATGGGGCTGCATACAGGACCTGACCAGGAAGGGGAGGCAGGTACCTGCTTGGTATGAGCTTGACAATGTGCCCAGTGCCCTATGTGCAGTGCCCAGGGTGAGAGAGAGGGGAGCAGGTGGGCCAACAGGTGATAGGTGAAGGATTCTTGGACAGGATGGACTTTTAGGGAAGAATAGGATCGGGCTGCTGGTGGACAGGATATTTGGGGTTGAGTTGCTGGCTGAAGGTGTTGAGAGGCCAGATGCACAGGGGACAGGCAGGAGTGGGAAGAGTGATGTGGTAGGGACCATCTCTCCTCCTGGACCAGGTAGAAGGCCCAGAGCTAACTGACCTTCAGGGCAGGTGGAGCAGGGCCTGACATGGGATATGGGAGACTGGGAAGTACTCTTGGGTGGGGAGTCTTGTATGGTGGCAAAAATAGTACCTATTTCACTACAATTCAGAGGCCATCCACAGAGAACACAGCAGAACACCTCACGTTACCTCAGTGGTAGCTCGAGTCTGAATAAATGTCTATGGAAGCTCGTTGGCCCTGGTGGAGAAGCAGCATTTACTCCTTCAGTTGCATCTCTCTCTCTCTCATTAGTCCATGTATGTACTACTCTCTATTGGCTGGCCTGTCTGTCTTTACATGCCCATTTTTCTTTCAGTCACTTAGCGCTTTCTATTTTGGACTCTTTATCCTCTCTTTGTCCTCTAGGCTCTTTTCCATATTTTATCACATGTGTGTGTGCATGCATGTATGTGTGTGTTGCATGTGCATGTGTATCTGTGTGTGTGTGCACATGTTGGGGCTGGAGGCAGTTCTCAGTGATCTCAGTTTCCCCTGTATTTTGAGGACATGGGATTGGTAGAAAATTAATGCTTGGGGGAGTTAGTGCAAATGCCAGATTTTTGAAGGGCATGAGAAATGTTCCCTCCTTCTGTGTTCATGTGTGGGAGTATTGCTTTTGTATGTATATGTCTGCATTGCATGTGCGTGCATGTATGTGCATGTGTATGTCCTTGCATGTGTATGTGCTTGCTCAGTGTTGTCTGGAATAAAGCCAATCCCAGGGGACTATAAGAAAAGGAAGATGGGACGAGGTGGTAGGAGTCCTGTTCAAAAGGAAACTGGGTAAAAATTCCCTCTCTACCATCCCAGAACCGCAAGAGCAGGGCAGAGGAGAGTCTTTACTGGCCCTAAAGGAAGCAGTTTCACAGTCTCCTGGAAGATCAGCAGGCATGGGAGTTGATGCCATGCCCAGCTTTGAGCTGGCACAATGTGGGGTCCAAAACTGTGTAAGACACAGTCTCTTTGAGACACAGTCTCTCTCTTTGTAGAAGACTGTAAATCAATGAGGGAAAAATACAGTACAGCCTCCTAACATGTTGGTCTGGTCTTGATGGTGAGGAGCCAACTTATAAACAGGTATGAAGCTTCACTAGATGGATTTTTCTGGAATCTTTGTCTCTGATGTGTCATGATTCAGACTCCTTGTGGGCATTTGTATCCTCACTTACCTTGACCCCATTGTGCCTTGCCTCCCACACCCTCCAGATTTCCCCTAATCCTATCCTTCAGGCAAATCCAACCTTTTGCTCTTCCTCCTCCATTTATACCCCACCCCAACCACCCATGCTCTTTGGTCAGGCCCTTTGCTCTGGCTGTGCCTGTAATGCCTAATCCACCCTCATTTCCTGTTTCCACTCAGCCTTCCCTGACTTCTACACTCCACTCACCCAGGCTAGTGGACACAGATCCTTCCTTCCTATTGTTGCCTCTGGCCCTGTACCTCTTAGAAATATTTATGATTCTCAAGCAGTCACTAGCTACCTGAGTAAGGCTTCCATTCCTGACACACCTTGTTAGAGTGGGAACTGGGTGGGACACATGTCATGGGCATCTCTACATTTCTCATAGTGCCTAGCCCAGCCCTTCCCAACCAGGGGTCATTCAACAAACATGTGTTGAATGAGTGTGTAAATTCAGAGGAAAATCAAGAGATTCAGGGTGAGCATGGTATGTGTGGGACAGTGAGAAATCTATCTAGTATTTTCAGAACAAACATGTTGTACCTGCTCAGTGTTGTGCATGATCTCCCAATTACTTTCTCTTCGGGAGAATTTCAATCCCTCTTTTTGGCCCCTGGGACCTCCAGGCTCATGGTTCATTCTTGCCCCCTCTTATGACTATGGTTTGGTGGGCTTCTGAATCTAGGCCTTGAGCCATACACTTTCCTTCCCTTAATCTGCCATACTGGGATGGGGAGCTGGTTGCGGGACTAAGAAATCTCCCCAAGACTTTTGCCATTCCAGACAAAGAGAGCAGAGTGCTATCCTTTTGTTCAGGGCACAAAATATGGTGCATGACTTGTTCAGAATCCTGGCCTGCAGAGATTCATGGGGATAGGAATCTGCCTAGGCCCTTGTGACTCCAAAGCATGTCCCAGGACCTTTTTGGTGTTCAGTCCTGCTGTTTTCATAATGATGTTCAATGTGAACTGAAAATGCTGCTGGGGTCAGTCACCTCCTCTAGCTTGGAAGGAAACAAAATAATCTGTTGGATCTGTGATGCATGAGCTGCCCTGGCCCCAGGGTTCTGGGCATCAGAAAGAGAGCTGGTGGGGATGGGGAACAGCTGGGTAACTTACACCAGCCAGTGGGGGCTGCCTCCATGGCAACATTCAGGCAGATGCTCGATGTGGGGACTGGGGGTACAGACATGGGCTGGATGAGAGGGAAAAAATGGGGAGTGTCTGTGTAATAGCCTCCTTCTGACAAGGAGCTTCTGTTCTTTTCCACTGGAAAGCTTTTAAGAACGCTGAAAAGGACAGGCAATTACAGGAAGGTTAGGTGCGCCTGATTGGATGTTGTTACAAATCACTCATTGTCATACACAGCATTTGGAAAGGAGGCCATCGGGGATGATTGCCGTTTAGGGTAAGTGATTTCTGTTTAGAGTGATCAGGCAGATGAAGGCTTGGCTGATGCTCAGTGCCCTCTCTCCTTGTTTGCTGTTTTGCTGATGGTTTTTCTTGGCAAGGAGGGGTCATTGGAGGTACTCACAGGTTGCATGATGGGAGTGAACTAGGGATGAGCCTCCTATTTTCATCCCAACCTCACCCTAAATTCTGCTGTACAGATGGGGAAACTAAGTCCACAGAGAGGAGAATAGACAGGTTCAGCTTCACATAGCAGATCAGTAGAGGAGTGGGGCCAGAGTTCATGTCCAGACTCCAGGCCAATGCTCTTGCTTATGACAATGCCCCAAAGTGAGAGTCCACTAAGATGGGGTTCCCTCAACCCACCTTGTGTGCAGCTGTGCACTTCGAAGATTTCTCACATGGAAATCCTTGCAACTTCAGGTACCACCCCTAGCTTTACTGCACATCTGTGCCTCTGCATCCACTCACGCACTGTCACTTGGGATTTCCTTTGATGACATGGTGTCTCCAGGAGGCAGGGAACACAGACGTACTGTTTTGTTGCTGTCCTAGAGTTCCTGATTTCACCTCTCTGTCTCTTTACTTCTGTCTCTGTCTCTTTCTCTGACACAGACAGACAGACAGACACACACACACACTTCCTCCACTACTGTGTCTGAAATACAATTTCATATTTCCTTGGATCTTGAAGGAAGGACTATTTGCAACTGTTTAAATTAACATGCAAGTGTTCTGGGAAGTATTTCATGGTAAGCAACCAGGAGACAATGAACGAATAGTAGAGGAACATACAAAATGAGGAAAGTAGGTGGTAGAAGAAAGGGCATCATAAGTAAACTTCAGCAAATCCTCAGTTTGGCCCATCACGAATTCTTCCAGGATTTTGTCCAAGAGGAACATAAAACAGGACAGTTGTAGAACATACTGTGGTTGTATGCTTTTGGCTGGCCAGTTTTGAGTATGGGTTCTTCTAGGTTTATTGTGTCCTCTAGAATGTTATGTTCAAGTTCTAACCCTTGGTGTCTCAGAATGTGACTTTCTTTGGAAATTACAGAATTCATCAAGTTGAGGTCATTGAGGTTGGCCCTAAGCAAATATGATATGTGTTCTTGTAAAAAGGGGAAATTAGCACAGACATAACATGAGGAAGATTATGTGAAAAGACACAGAAAGAGCATCAGGTGGAGGCAGAGATCTTGGTGATGAGTCTACAATACAAGGACATAGAAGACGGCCAAGAAACCACCAGAAACTGAGGAAGAGGTGTGGAACAGATTCTCAGGAGGAACTGACCCTGCCAACACTTTGATCATGGACTTCTGGCTTCCAGAACTGGGAGAAAACTCATTTCTGTTGGTAAAGCCTCCCAGTCTGTGGTACTTTGTTAAGGCAGCCTTAAGAAATAAATATAGTGGTCTTTTTTCTCCACTGCTTTTCTGTATTTAACTGAACATTATTTTATTGAGGTGAAAATCCACTGGTTGTATGATAAGTGTTAATGTTATCAGGATTTGAGATAAAAATTAGTGTTGTGGTAGACCTGTGGGAAGATCCCACTGTCTCCACTCTTGCCCCAAGCAGAAATATAGCCATTTAACCATTTAGCACCTATTTGCTGAAGGCTACTATGTGCCTGGCAGTGTGCTTGGGGTTGGGACAGAAGACAGGCAGAACACTGCCTTCACTCTCAAGGAACCCACAGTCTGATGGGGAAGATGGTCATGCAGACAGCTGATTGTGGTGTGATACTGGGGCAGATGCTGTTTTGGTGGTGAGTACAGAGTAATATGAGCACACAGAGCAAGGGGGATGATCCCAGGAAGAGGTGGGAGGATCCCCTCCAGGTGCCTGGACAAAACACCACAGGAGCTGAGCCTTCAGGAGATTATATAGGAGAAGGAGCATTATTAGCAAGGGCCAAGAGACATGGGATAGTATGAGTATGTGTGTGTGATATCCTCTATAGTCATGGACCCATCTATGTACATCATTCCAGCCTCTGTAAGGCATGTTAAGCAGGGTTGTCTAATCTAGACTCCTCATGAGCTTCATAATGACAGGTCCTAGCAGGGATCTCTAATCTGATGTAGAGCCTCTCTGCACAGTATGGGTTAAGTGTGAGCCTTTATCTTCAACTCCTGAGCCAGTCCATAACCTTGGTAGTGTCCTTTGCCTAGGCTTCTGGAGGAAAGTCTCTGAGGTTTTTTTTCTTTCTGATAATCTTGCTTTTTTCTTTTCTTTTTTGCAGAATTTTCCTTTTGTGCTTTTAATTCTTCAATCTAACTTGGGACACCCAAGTCTGTTTAAATATTTTCCTTGCATAAAGGTCATCTGGGTGGCTCAGTTGATTAAATGTCCAACTTAAGCTCAGGTCATGATCTCATCATTCGTGGGTTTGAGCCCTGTGTTGGGATCTGTGCCAACAGATAAAAGCCTGGAGCCTGCTTTGGCTTCTGTGACTCCCTCTCTCTCTGCCCCTTCCCCACTCATTCTTTTTCAAAAAAATAAATAAACATTAAAAAATTAAAAAAAAATTTTCTTTGCATCTCTAGACCAGGGTCTATTCAGAATGTGTATATGTTTATTTGTGTGCATACATATCATTAAAATTTTTTTTCATTTGAAAACAAATATTAACCACTGGGAGGTTGGCCATAGCCCTTGATCATGCTTGGGAGCAATGTCTTGTTGCTTACTAGGTGAATGTGAGAGGCCCAGCTGGGAAAATGGAGAAAAAGAGCTAGGTATGAAGCAATAGCTTCACACAATCCTTTAGAAATTTGCAAAAACAGCTAAATCCCAACTTCACATGTGAAATGCTCCCACAAAATCAGAGCAGACTTCCCCATATGCATTTTCTGGGACCAAGCTCTGAAGAAGCAGATGAAGGAAGCCATCAGCATTGATTTTTAGTGATTAGAGGATCCCTGAGGAAATCATTGCATTCACTGGGATTGGTCTCACCGAATGAGCACTGAGCCAAGAATCGGGATACCTGGGTTCTAGCTGGTTCTACTACAAGTGACCTTGGGCAAGTCACTCTCATTCAGTGTAGCATCAGTTTCCCTACCTGCAAAATATCCCCTCCAGTTCTAACATTCTGTCATCTTCCTTTTGTGTACTTCCATCTTCAAGGCCTTGGATTGTTCTAATTGTGGTCATTTGCAAGGCAGGCACCAAGTGGGAGTATGGTAGGTATAGTAGTGTCAAATCACCATCTGGCACTTCCTAGCTAAATAGCTGGGGGAGTGGAGTCAGGTTCAAAGGTGTGTATCTGTGTACACGTGTGTGTGCATGTGTGCATGTGTGCATCAAACTCTCTCTTCTTTCCCTGAAACTGGCTGCTATAGTGGCATTCAAAGGATAATTCATAGCTCCAAGAATGACTGTCTGAAATAGCATGATGTTGTGAAACAGGCATAGAATTAGATTCAAATTCTGGCCCTGCCATTTACTAGCTGTTGAAAACTTGCAAATTACCTAACCTCTATGAGCCTTGGTTTCCTTCCTTGTGAAATGACTGTAACTGTACAGTTGCAAAAATCAAGTTGGTTTATTCAACAAATATTTGATGAGTGCTGGCTACATGCCGGGCGTTTTATTGGTTGCTGCTAATCCAAGATGAATCAGACAGACTGGATTCCTAGCTTTTAAGGATTTTATAATTCGGTGGAAGAGACAGGAATAAATAGCTAAATTAAAAAAATACCCAAATAAATTAAGTTCTATAAAAACAAACAGAGTGTAAAGATGGAGATTAATGGTGGGAGAGTATCCTAATTTAGATAGGATTGTCAGAGAAGATTTCTCTGGGAAGGAGAAGTTGGCCAAGGGGTGTGTAGGTGCATTGGAGAGGACAATCCACTAGAACAAACTGTGTGACCTTGAGGTGGAAGAGATTGAAAGATATGGTGCATAAGGAAATGCTTTGTCAACAATATGGCATTTCCTCTCTTAGGCCCTAACAAAAAATGTCTTCACTCCAGTGTCCCCCCTATGACTATTGCCTTGATGGCATTTTTTCTTATATGTGACTCTGTGTGTGTGTGGATGGGGGAGGGTGGGGAAGATAGTGTGTGTGAGTGTATGCACATTCCTACTTGTGCATGTTGGAGGTTGGAGAACTGCATGCCTGTCACCAGCTCACAGTGAAAACATCATCTGGATCACTTGTTCTAATGATTAAATTAAGCCCATTTCATAAATAAAATCAGTTTGCAACTCTGAGCTAGGGACCCAGTGATCTGGCCCTCCTTCCTTGCTTTGCTTTTCCCAAAGATAAAAAGGTTTGCAAATTGTAACCTCCCTATCAAATGCTAATGGTACAGTGGAGCCTCTCCAGGAGAACCTGATAAACTTCTCATATTGAGGGCAGACTTTTAAGGGAGAACAGCTTTAGATGTAATATTTGTTGCTCACATCCAAGAAAGACTAAGATTTTGATGCATTCAGAAGTGAAACATAGAAAATAAAAATTAGAGGGGAATGACTCTAGTGGATTTTGTCCAACAGAAGAAAACAAAAGCTTGTCACCTTCAGCTTTCTCCAAGGACCTGAGCTTTGATTTATCGATTCTAGAAAACAAAAACAAAAACAACAAAACAAAGAAGAATATCTGAAACATATAAGGGTAAAAAGTCCCTAAACCCAAGATTCCTAATCTGTAAGAGCTTTATGTTCAGCTGTCTAATTATTGAGAAGAGGAAATCAAGTCCTACGGAGGTAGATTGGAAGGAGCCTAGGGGTGCCTGGGTGGCTCAGTCAGTTAAGCAATGGAAATTGGGTCATGATCTCATGGTTTGTGAGTTCAAGTCCCACATTGGGCTCTCTGCTGTCAGCCCAGAGCCCACTTCAGATCCTCTATCCTCTGTCTCCATCTTTCTCTGTTCCTTGCTCGCTCATGCTCCCTCCCTCTCTCTCTATCTCCCTCCCCCCCTCTTTCTCTCTCAAAAAGAACGAACAAATATTAAAAAATGAAGCAGTCCAAATATCAGCTTCCAGGCCTCCGATCTTTCTGTCCTTCTTTCTGTCCTTTTCTGTCTTTGCTATTCCCAGTGGCACGTTCATAGGAGTGGGCAGGCAATCGTGTCTCTCCATTTCATTTCATGATGTGGCTTATACCATCCAGTGTTATAAAGTCTGAGAATCAAGCTGTTAAACCTCAAATATGTAACATGTCCTGTTTTTCTGCTGGCTTAAATGTGGGCAGGTGCTGGTGCATGTGCCCTAGAAAATGACTGAGGGACAGGCCGTAGGCATTGGTTTCAGGGAGAAGAGAGCTGCATCCCTAAATGAGGAGGGTCTCTCTGACTTTGCCTGGCAGCCACAAATAAGTAAATTAGAGTAACCATCTTAATGGGGACTAAATTGGAGGGTTAGGTTAAAGAAGTCTGGGAGCAATTTGCCATGTGTTCCTTTGAGGGAGACTCAGCAGAAGGAGGGGAGGCTCTCATTTCTAGCACTGGACATTTCTAACTGTGGCTTTTGAGGGGAGATTAGGAGAGAGGCAAAGGGGGTGGCTCTGGACAGGGGAGAGTTGCAGATGTAGGAGGTATCTACTTGTAGGGCCAGCGTAGAGAGGTGGTGGCAAACGCCAGCACTCTTGGGGAGCTTCTGCCCTTTGCCCAGGGCCAGCACTGCCCAACTCAGGGGCTTTGTCTTAAGTGGTTTTGGATTGCATTCTCTTACATTTTCCTTGGTTACACCCTGACTATATCAAGCAGGACTCCATTGTGCTAGGATGAAGAAGCTTACGCCCAGTCAGCCAGTGGTTCCCTCCCTGTCTGTCTAAGTTCCGGGAAGTTACATAGAGCCAAGACTTATGGCCCTGCAGACACCTATCCTCACAGGTGTCCACACAGGTGCAACGATTACCCCAACCTGGTGCTGGGCCATTGGAATGCAGGCCTCTGTGGAGACATCCCTGCTTCCTGCCCGTAGTTCCTCCATACCCAGGGGCTCTTCTGTTATTTCTGTGTCATCCTTTGGGGGAGTGAGGATCATCCAGCTGCTTCCTTGCTGTGCTAAAGCATGGGACATGCTGCAAGGATGAATGAGGCTCATACACTTCGTCCTCTCATTTCCTCTCTACAGTTATCCATTTCTGAGGAGCCCATCTGATAGAAGTTGAATTGTGCCCCTATGTTTATATGTTGAAAACTTAATCCCCAATGTTACTATTTTTGGACAGGGCCTTCAAGGAGGTAATTAAATAAGATCATAAGGGTAGAGGCCTGATCTAATAGGATTAGTGTCTTTATAAAAAGAGGAAGGGAGGGGCACCTGGGTGGCTCAGTTGGTTAAGTGCCTGACTTCAGCTCAGATCATGGTCTCATGGTTCATGAGTTCAAACCCTGCGTGGGGCTCTGTGTTGGCAGCTTGGGGCCTGGAGCCTGCTTCAGATTTTGTGTCTCCCTCTCTTCCCCTCCATGCTCTTGCTCTGTCTCTGTCTCTCAAAAATGAATAAATGTTAAAAACAAAAAAGGGAAAGGGGCACCAGAGACTTCTCTCTTTCTCTACACAAGCACTGAAGAAAGGCCATGTGGGAACGAGCTGAGAAGGTGGCTGCCTACAAACCAGGAAGAGAAGCCTTACCAGATACCAATCCTTCTTTTACTGTGATCTTGGATTTCCAGGCTCCAGAACTGTGAGAAGATAAATTTCTGTTGTTTAAGCCACATAAACTATGGTACTTTGTTGTGGCAGCCTGAGGAGACATCCACCATCCTCAGAGGAGATCTAGAACATTGATCTAAATCTCTGATTCTCATCCTGTGTCCTAGGTCAAACAGAGAGCTGCAATTTGAATGTAAAAATAAGAATGGAATCGAATGATAGGTCTCAAATACTTGTTGTGTGTTAACTGATAAAGGATTCATATCCATAATATAGAAAGAGCTTTTAAAAATCAACAAAAAGATAGCCAAACAGAAAAACAGGCAAAAAATATGAAAAGGTAGCTCACAGAAGAGCAAATCTAAATCACCAGTAAACACAGTAAGAAATGCTTAAACTTACTCGAAGTCATAAAAATGCAAATTAAGGTAGTATTTTGCGTTATCACTTTATGCTTAACAGACTGGCAAAGACTAAGAATAACTACTATTGGAAGGGATGCAGAGAAGAGAGAATTTACATATACATTGGAAGAAACATTAACTGTTTCAGTCTTTTTGGAAAAAAAAAACTGGAAATAGCTAGTGAAATGGAAAAAATGCATATTTCTTTTTACTCAACAGTCTCGCTTCTGAGAATCTATCTCATAGAAATAAAAGCACTGGTGAGTAAGAGTGTGTATGCAAAGTTGTTTCAAAGGGAGTGCCTATCAATGAGGGACTCTCATTGGGGAGTTGAATACATTATAGTGAGAAATTATTGGCAAAAATCAAAAGGCAACCTACTGAATGGGAGAAGATATTTGCAAATGATATAAACAATATGGGGTTAATATTCAAAACAAATAAATAACTAAATAAGAACTTGCACAATTCAATATAAAAAAATCCAAACAATCTAATAAATACATGGGCTAGAGACCTGAATAGAAATTTCTCCACAGAAGACATACAGATGGCCAATAGACACATGAAAAGATGCTCACCATCACTTGTCATCAGGGAAATTCAAATTAGAACCATAGTGAAATTATACCTCACACCTGTCAGAATGGCTATAACAAACAAAGGCAAGGATGTGGGAAAAGGAAACCCATGTGGTCTGTTGGTGGGATTGAAAAACTGTGCAGCCACTATAAAAAACAATATAGAGGTTCCTCAAAAACTTAAAAAGAGAACTACCATATGATCCAGCAATTCCACTTTTGGGTATTCATTCAAAGAAAAATGAAAATACTAATTTAAAAAGATATATGCAACCTTATGTTTACTGAAGCATTATTTACAATAGCCAAGATAATGGAAGCAACCTAAGTGTCCACTGACAGATTAATGGATAAAGAAGGTGTGGTATAGACACAATGGAACATATATATACAATGGAATATTACTCAGCCTTAAGAAATAATGAAATCTTACCATTTGAGACAACAGGGATGGGCCAAGAGGGTATTATTCTAAGTGAAATAACTCAGACAGAGAAAGACAAATACTGTCTGGTTTCCTTTATACATGGACTCTAAAACTAGCCAACAAATCAACCAATCAAAGAAATGAAAGCCAAAGCACACAGAAGCAGACTCTTTGATACAGAGAGCAATCTGGTGGTTATTAGAGGGGAGAAGGGTAGAGGATGAGTGAAATATGGGAAAGGGATTAAAAGGTAGAAACTTCTAGTTATAAAATAAATAAGACACGGGGATACAAGGGAATATAGTTAATAATATGCAGCAACGTGTATGGTGACAACTATATAGGTGGTGACCGCTAGACATTAACTAGATTTATAGTAGGGATTCCTTCACAGTGTATATAATGTTGAATCACTATGTTGTGCACCTGAAACTCATCCAATATTGTATGTCAGCTATACTTCAGTAAAAAAAATATTACTCTATGACTGTTTAAAGTCCAGTTAAAGATGTTTCATCATGTCCCTTCTTTGCAATTAACTGAAGTGATCCCTCAACAAGACTTCTTCAGGTCCAAATCCAACTAAAAGAGGTTCAGATATTTCTGGTGACAATTTTTGTGTCTGTAGCACCTCTTCTGCCCAAAGATGAGTCCCCATGACCAAAGTTTACTAGGTATTCTCAAGCTCTAACAAGAAAATAAAGCCTCTGTGGGCCCTCAGAAAACACCTAGCTACTCTGGAGTAGCTGAATTTGGATAATCTATTAAATATAAAATAGAAGAGTTAACATGTAACCTCAATTCAATTGGAAAGAAATACCTAACTTACTTTTTCCTCCCTGTGGGTTACATTGTCCCTCCTGGAGTCCTTTTATTCATGAGGACTAATGAGTAGGCCAGCACACTGGCTCTCCTGGTCTGGCTTCATTTGTGACAGTTCCAAGACTGGTTGTGGCTTAGGATCATGGCAGGTATCAGCCCACTTCAAATTCAGGCACTTTCTGGGTAGAGGTTTCAGCAAGACCAACATTTCATGGCTCGTAAAGTCCCTCATCTGGTCTGTGTCCCTAATGTGCCTTGCATCTTGGCTTCTAATCATACCCTGTCATCTCTTTGATGATTGTTTCAAGTCCTTCCTTTGAGGAGTTTAGGATCTTCTTTTTTTTAACTTTGAATCTAATCTTTATTTCTGTGAGTTTTTTTTATAATAGTTTATTGTCAAGTTGGTTTCCATATAACACCCAGTGCTTCTCCCCACAAGTGCCCCCCTTCATGACCATCACCCCCTCCCTCCCTCCCCCTCCCTTTCCGTCCATGGTTCGTCTTCAGTATTCAGATCAAGGGAGACACTGAGTACTGATGAGGTGTTTAGGATCTTATTGAGGTATGTTTCCCTTTGCTTAAAAATATGATTGTTTCCAATTTTAAAATATGTATTATGAAATACTGAAGACATGAAAAAGGTTTATAGACTTGCATAATGAATGCCTGTGTACTCAGCACTCACAGTTAAAGGCTCCTCTGTGTGCCATTCCCCATGTATCCCTCCATCCTCAGCCCCAGGTGTTTGTCATTCTGATGCACTTCATTTTTCATACACACATATGTGTCTCTAAATATTACATTCTATAGATTTTTAAATTTTACGTAAATTATACCTCAATATTTATATTGGTCTACTTTTAAAATTTTGTTTTGGTTTTGTTTTTACTCCAAATTATGTTTAAGAGATTTATTCCTCATATATTAATTTGTTTTTACTCCTGAGTAATTTTTCATTGATTGTACCTCAATTTATATGTTCTTTCTCTTATTGATGATCATTAGGTTGTTTCCAATTTTTGCTCTATAAATAATGCCACATTGAATATTTTTGTACACATTTCTAAGAATCTAGGTATATACTATGCAGTATCCATTTTCTGGGTTCTAGGGTATGGTGCCCCATTGCTCTCCAGTATGACTGCCATTGTGTATTGTATAAACATTCCTATTCCCCTGTATCCTTACTAACAGTGTAGTCAGATGATATGTTTTTGTTATTATCGTTAATCTGATGGACATGCCATGGTCACATTTCAGATTGCACATTTTTCTGAGGCCTAGTGGATTAGGTCTTATTATTATTACTTTTTTTTCATATTTTAACTGGGTCTTTTTGTCCTGTGAATTGAGTGCCATATCCTTTGCCCATTTTTCTACTGGGTCATTAGTCTCTTTCTGTAAGTAGGCTTTTATATATATATTCTGAAAAATAATTATCAAATGGTTATATGGCTTGCAAATATCTTTCAAGTTTTGGCTTGTCTTTTTCACTTTTAATGGAATCTTTTGACAAATAGACTTTTTGCACTGTAACATGGTGACAGGCTCCAGTGCCATGTGGTGTGCCGTGGAAGCTGTGTGTGGGAGTGGAAGCAGGGGCTCAGGACATGTATTTCTGTCCCTTCCTTTGGCTATCATCCCATGGAACCTCGCTATGTAGATAAAATGGAGGCACAGGCTGGAGGAGAAGGCAGCCTGTGTTCTCTGCTTACTGATTTTCTGGGCACTTAATGTACTACTTTGAATCCCATGGTAATATTTGCAAAAAGCCTCAATCGTAGAATAACTTAATTAAACATTACTTACAAGAGTTTAATATTCATTATTTGGCTTCAATTACTATCTTCGCCGCCTCCCCTCCCTCTCTCCCACTGGAGTGCTCTCTCCCCTCTTATTCTGAGGGTCTAATTAGGCTAATGGCTGCTGCTTGCAATGACCTTATGTCTGTTGAAAAACAAAACAAAACACAAAAAAATAAAGGCTCTCTTTGGTTTGAGTTCCCTGATGGTCTTTGCATGTGGCTGCCCTAGCCCCTGAATTCCATATTTCTTTTCTTTTTTAAATGCCTGATCCTACTTGTGCCGCATAGCGGAATTAATGATGTGTATTTGAAAAAGGCTTGGCAGCCAAATTGCAACAAATACAAGAGAACTGGGGGATTGGAGAGAGGGAGGAGTTGGAGAAAAACTCTGAACCTTCCAGCACCAACTCGGCAGCAAAGACCACGGCTTGCTCTTGCTCGGCTGGCTGCTGGCAGGGAAAAGCTTACAAAGGAGGGGGCACATGCACAAAGCAAAGCTGGTTCTTTCTTATTCTTTCTTTCCCTGTCTTAATAGCATCCTTGGCTCCCCCTCTAAGCTGGTTCCTTCAAAGGTTTTGTGAGTCTTTCCCATGGCCCTGTTGCAGTCTGCATCTGCTGCCTTTGGTTCCAACCCCATGGAGGGGCCTTGTGATACCAGTGCTCAGGGCCCACATTGTGGGGAGGAGGGCAGTTGTAGGGTTGTGCTTTGCTCTTCTGTTCAAAGTTCAAATCTGTGCGCATATACAGAACCCATTTCACACATGGGGCTAGCATTATGGGGGAAGCACATGTGGAAAGACCCAGTCTCTGGGAAGTCACACAAGCCCTATAAGAACAGCACTATCAGTTAAAGAGGGCAGTGAAATAAGTTTTATCAAAGGGCTTGGGGAAACCTGGGCAGCGAAGGACTGGTTCTTATTGCTGGATGCAGGAATGGGGACTGTGCAGGACTGACACAGGATGTGATATCTGAGGTGTGCTTTATGAGCCAGAACTTGGATTAATCAAAGGGAAGGATGGCATTCTTGGCAGTGGAATAAAAGAGGCGCTAAATGACTGCTGTGTTTGGGGTGCAGTGTTTAATACCATGTATCTGAAACAATAAGGGGTACTTTGAGGAAGCAGGAGGTGGTGTTCCAGGGAAAGTGTGAGTAGTCGATGCAGGTGGTGCAGGCCTTGAATCCCATGCTAGGGAGCTTGGTCTTTATATTGGGAATATACTGAAGGTTTACACATAGGGAATGATGGAGTCAAATGTGTTTTTTAGAGTCATAGCTCCTGAAGTGGTGAGAAGAGGAAATCTGTAAGGAAAAGGAAAGAGATAAGGCATGGAAGAGAATGGAGCCAGAGGAGTTGGGAAGCATTAGCCCATGTGAGGTGAAGATGGGGAGTGTGGACTCAGAGTTACTTGGAAAGTAAATTTGGCAAGATGTGGTGACTAATTGATTGTTGTGATGGTCATAAGATAGTCAGTCCTGATCATGAGCCACACTATTAACTTCCATGGGGAGGAGGGGCTGACTGAGGCCAGCCATGATAGAGGCCAAGCAGAGCAAACCCACATAGAGGGCCCAGTCACAGTGGCCCAAGTGCCAGACCTAGAGGGACTGAACAAACTCAAACTTGGTCCAGCTTATCCTAAGGGCTCAGACCTAAGGAGGCAGAGCAGGGCACAAGGATAGGGCTTGCAGGTAGTTCCAGGGAGGATGTGAGGACATTAAGACCTCAGTTTAACTTGGGGTTCAGGGTTCAGAAGTAGTGAGGAGCCTAGAATGTAGCCTTAGTTCAAATGATCCCCACTCTTTGCTATTTAGGAAGAAGACCTAGAGCCCATCTGTAGGCAACAGGGTCTCTCTCTTTCTCACTCTCTTTTATTTCTTTGCAACTTCCTATTAGTGTTTGGGTCTTGAACAGAGGTAAGCCTTTGGAAAGCTGCTTATGGTTTGAGGTCATCTGGGCAATGCTGTGAGTGGAATGGCCTGACAGCAAGACCAGAAGAGGCCAAAGATGCAGTGAAGGGAATTAGCTTGCTCCTGGGACCTGGTAATTGAATGACACAATTGAAACTATAATGTAGGTCTTTTAACTTCTATTCCTATGACCTTGTGTAACTGGACCAGGGAGAATCTTCTTCATTTTTCTTAGGTCTTGGACACATAGGCCAGTGGTTATTGGACACCTGAGCCTGTCTGTACTAATGTTAGATCTGTGCCTGAGGCATATATTAAAGTCGCTTTTTGTTTTGTTGCATTGAGTGGTGGTTATAGTCAAGTGCTCTGGGTTCAGATCTTGTCTTTGCCATCTACTAGCTGTGTGTCCTTGAGCAAATTACTTAACCTTTCTGCTCTTCAGTTTTGTCTTCTGCAGTATGGGTAGGATGGCCATATATCCCCAATGGTCTTGTCTAATACCTATTGGCCTAGTGCAATTGTTAATAGTGTCCTCTTTCACTGTCAAAAGTATATTTTTTGAATGATAAATCATATGGTTACACAAAATATGGGACAATAACTATATCTAACCTCATAGGAATGCAAAAATTAGATATGAAAACTCTTACATTAGTGTCAGATAATTCATAGGCATCTGCTATTAATTATATATTGAGTACTGTTTTAGTTTCATAAGGCTTCTCTAGGAAATTAGAAGGCTTAAAGCAACAGGACCTTATTCTTTCACAGTTCTGGAAGGTATGAGACTGAAATCAGGGTATCAGCAGGGTGGCACTTCCTTCAAATCTCTGGGGAAGAATTCTCTGCTCTTCTAACTTCTGATGGTGGCCTGCAGTCCTTGGCAGTCCTTGGCTTATAACAAGATGACTTCAATCTCTGCCTCTGTCTTCATATGGCCATTTTCTCCCTATGGGTCTCTGTGTCTAAATTTCCCTCTTATTCTAAAGATACAAGCCACTGGGTTAGAAGTCACACTAATTCAGTATGACTTTATCTTAACCTGATTACATCTGCAAGGCCCTGTTTCCAAATAAGGTCACATCACAAGCTCCAACTGGACATGACTTTTACGGAGGTGTTGTTCAATCCAGTAGAGATATATACATCTTATTTCTTAATTACACTGGAATCTATTTGAATTTTTTACCTAGCACAAAATTTAGTATGTTAACAAGCACATAGTAGGTGGTTGATTAACTGTTGATTGGTACAATGTTTGTAATAGGTGGTCTTTGCTGGTTTATTGTGGAGGCAATGTTAGGGCAATGGAATTAGAGAAAACAGCGTGAAGAAAAAAAAATTTCATCTTGTCATTGGTCCCTTGACTTAATGGAGAATCCTAGTTTCTAGGAGCTGCCAGTCTCATTGCTTGCTCACCCTTTGGCTAGACTTTAAAAATAAAATAAAAAGAACAAAAATCTTCAATCATTCTAAAAAAATTCAACCACGCAAATCAACAACCACATGCACAAAACCCAACAAAAAGACCCCTCGGCACATCAAGAAGATGCTGATACCAAAAGCTGAAATAGCTTTTCCATAATGCAATGAAATATATTAAATTCAATAGACATCAAAGGAACTTCGGGAGCAATTGCTGAATTTCCGAAGTAAACAGGGCTTTCAAAAGAAACAAAAACAGCAGTGGGATCTTGGGGGTAGGAACACATTTTGAGGGGGCAAAGCATGGAATCCCCAGGCTTTTGATCAAAGGGTGAATACTTTAAAGAGTGGTAATAAATGAAGCCTTGAAAACTGTTTTTGATCCAAACTGCCCCAGGTATGGGTACTGACTGAAAATGACAAATCCATTTCCAAATAAGGGAGGCTGATGATTCTCTGTCCTCAGCCTTACATTTTGCAAGTTATTTAAAATGAGAAAATAATTCCAGACAAAAGGGATCCACATAAGTAAAATACAGTCTCACATGGGCTGCAAGGCAGCAGAGGGTCTTTGTGTCTGCAATAGTTTAATAACAGTTGTGGTACTGTCAATCCTGAAAACAATAACTTTTTCAATTTACAACTTTAAGTGTGTGTGCATGCGTGTATGTGTGCATGCATACCTACTTGTACAACTGGGTACCTGCCAGAAAGGAGGGTGGGTGCTCCCAACGGAGAAAAACTATGGCCTCTAAACTGATCTATGGAATTAATTCCAGCCATTCAAGGAGGGTGAGTAGGTTTTTTGTGGAGATCATAGATGCAGAGTCCTAGAGTCTGAGAGTCATTGAAACTACCTCTCATGGTTCAAATGAATTAAACAGAGAGTTAAATAGGTGAACTGACTAGGTAAACACCACACAGGTTCTTTAAATGGCATTCGTCCACCACCTAGTTAACTTGTTAATTTAACTGTTTTCTCCATTTATAGTGTTATTTAAAGAATATGAAAATTTTCTAGAGCAATTGTGTACATCCCAAACCCATGGCACAATGGTTCCCAAACCTAAGTCATTTTCAGATTTATATGGAGGCCTTTATTTATTTATTTATTTATTTATTTATTTATTTATTTTTCATATAGTTGTCAAGTGCATTTCCATATAACACCCTGTGCTCATCCCAACAAGTGCCCTCCTCCATGCCCATCATCCATTTTCTTCTCTCCCATACCCCCCTGTCAACCCTTAGTTTTTAAGAGTGTCTTATGATTTGCCTCCCTCTCTCTCCTTAACTATTTTTTCCATTTCCCCTACCCTATGGTCCTCTATTAAGTCTCTCCTGATGCATAGGGGCACATGTACCCCAATGTTCATAGCAGCACTTTCAACAATAGCCAAGTCTTGCAAAGAGCCTAAATGTTCATCAACTGATGAATGGATCAAGAAGATGTGGTTTACCTCGAGAAAGTCAGGATAGAAGGAACTTACTTAAACATTATAAAAGCAATTTATGAAAAGCCCACAGTTAACATCATCCTCAATGGGGAAAAACTGAGAGCTTTCCCCCTGAGATTAGGAACACGATATGGATGTCCACTCTCACCACTATTGTTTAACATAGTGCTGGACATCCTAGCATCACCAATCAGACAACAAAAGGAAATAAAAGGCATCAGAATTGGCAAAGATGAAGTCAAACTTTCCTTTTTCGCAGAGGACATGATACTCTACATGGAAAACCTGATAGACTCCACCAGAAGCCTTCCAGAACTGATCCATGAATTCAGCAAAGTCTCAGGATACAAAATCAATGTAGAGAAATCAGCTGCATTCCTATACACCAATAATGAAGCAACAGAAAGAGAAATCAAAAAAACTGATCCCATTCACAATTGCATGAAAAACCATAAAATATCTAGGAGTAAACCTAACCAAAGATGTAAAAGACCTATATGATGAAAACTATAGAAAACTTATGAAAGAAATTGAAGAGGACACCAAGAAATGGAAAAACATTCCATACTCATGGATCAGAAGAATAAACATTGTTAAAAAGTCATTATTACCCAAAGCAATCTACACATTCAATGCAATCCCAGTCAAAATTGCACCAGCATTCTTCTCAAAGCTAGAAGAAACTATCCTAAAATTTGTATGGAACCACAGAAACCCCAAAATAGCCAAAGTAATATTGAAGAAGAAAACCAAAAACAATCCCAGACTTTAGCGTCTACTACAAAGCTGTCATCATCAAGACAGTATGGTATTGGCACAAAACCAGACACAGAGACCAATGGAATAGAATAGAGAACCCATAACTTGACTCACAAATGTATGGCCAATTAATTTTTGACACGACAGGAAAAAGTATCCAATGGAAAAAAGACAGCCTCTTTAACAGGTGGTGCTGGGAGAACAGCAACATGCAGAAGAATGAAACTAGACCATTTTCTTACACCATACACAAAAACAAACTGAAAATGGCTGAAGGACCTGAATGTGAGACAGGAAACCATCAAAACCCTCGAGGAGAAAGAGGAAACAGCCTTCTGGATCTCAACCACAGCAATTTCCTACTCAACATATCCCCAAAGGCAAGGGAATCAAGAGCAAAAACAAACTATTGGGACCTCATCAAGATAAAAAGCTTCTGCACTGCAAAAGAAACAATTAAGAAAACTAATAGGCAACTGAAGGAATGGGAAAAGATAGTTGCAAATGACATATCAGATAACAGGCTAGTATCCAAAATCTACAAGGAACTCACCAAACTCCACATGTGAAAAATGAATAACCCAGTGAAGAAATGGGCAGAAGACCTGAATAGACACTTCTATAAAGAGGACATCCAGATGGCCAACAGACACATGAAATGATGCTCAGCACCACTCAACATCAGGGAAATACAAATCAAAACCACAGAGATACCACCTCACACCAGTCAGAGTGGCTAAAATGAATTAATCAAGAGATTATAGATGCTGGTGAGGATGTAAAGAAATGGGAACTCTCCTACACTTTTGGTGAGAATGTAAACTGGTACGGCTGCTCTGGAAAACAGTGTGGAGATTCCTCAAAAAACTATCAATAGAACTCCCCTATGACCCAGCAATAGCACTGCTGGGGATTTACCCGAGGGATACAGAAGTGCTGATGCATAGGGGCACTTGTACCCCAATTTTCATAGCGGCACTTTCAACAATAGCCAAATCATGGAAAGAGCTTAATGTCCATCACCTGATGAATGGATTAAGAAGATGTGGTTTATATATACAATGGAGTACTACAAGGCAATAAGAAAGAATGAAATCTGGCCATTTGTAGCAGAGTGGATGGACCTTGAGGGTGTCATGCTAAGCAAAATAAGTCAGACAGAGAATAACAGATACCATATGTTTTCACTCATAGGTCTAATAGGAGAAACCTAACAGAAGACCATGAGGATGGGAAGGGGGGGAAGAGTTAAAGAGAGGGAGGAAGGCAAATCATGAGAGACTCTTGAATACTGAATACAAACTGAGGGCTGAAGGGCGATAGGAAAAGGGGAAGGAGAGGAAAGGGGAAGGGTGATAGACATGGAGGAGGGCACTTGTGGGGAAGAGCACTGCATGTTATATGGAAACTAACTTGACAATAAACTATAAATAAATTAAAAAAAAAGATGTGGTTTATATATACAATGGAATACTACATGGCAACAAGAAAGAATGAAATCTGGCCATTTGTATCAAAGTGGATGGAACTTGAGGGTATATGGAGTCCTTTTAAAAACACAGCTTATTATTACAAGTAAAGTTGCTATGAACATTCATGAACATGTATGTGTATGAACATACACTTTCGTGTTTCTTGGGTAAGTACCTAAGAGTAAAGTGCTTGGGTCATGTGGTAGGTGTATGTTTAATGTTTTGAGAACCTACCCACCTTTACAAATGGCTGTATAAGTTTATGTTCCCATTAGCAGTGGATGAATGTTCCAGTTGCTCAATATCTTCATCAACACTTGGAATGATTGGTCTTTTAAATTCCATCCATTCTACTAAGTATGTGGTGATATTTCTTTGTGGTTTCAATTCGAATTTCTCTAATGGTGGATGGTGTTGAGCATCATGTGATTATTTGTCATCTGTCTGTCTTCTTTGGTGAAGTATCTATTCAAATAATTTCCCAATTTTTAGATTGGGTTGTTTATTTTCTTTATCTTTGTTTTAAAACATTTTTTCTTCTTCTTTTCTTTTTGATCAAAATATAGATGACTCACAATATTGGGTTGTTACATCAGTTTCAGGTGTACCACATAGTGATTTGACAATTTTATATGTATTTCTTATTATTATGGCTTGAGAGTTTGAATGTGAATGTACATAGGAGATTTATTTGTAAGAGCCTCAAACTGGAAACAACCCAAATATTCACTAAGAGGTGAAGGAGTGAACAAATCGTGGCATATTATTAAGATGGAATCTACTTAGCAATGTAAAGATGCATTGATACACACAACATGAATGAACCTCAAACATGCTGAGTGATAGAAGTCAGACAAAAATAGTACATACTGTTGATCCATATATGTAAAATTCCAGAAAATGCAAACTTACCTATAGTGACAGAAAGTAGGTCTGTAGCCTGGAGATGGGAAGAAAAGGGTAGGAAAGAGTAAGAAGGATTACGAAGGGATAAGACGACTGGATGTTGGGTGCTGGGCATAGCCACTCTCTCGACAGTGCTATGGTTTCAAGGGTATTTAAGCATGTCAAAACTTGTCAAAGTGTTCACCACAAACATACGTAGTTTATTGTAGTTCAGTCACACCTCAACAGGGCTACTAAAACATGAAAAAGTAAAAGTCTGTAATGAAATGCAGATTCTGGGACTCTACTCCTGAACTACTATATCATATGGGGGATCCAGGAATCTGGGGTAGAAAGAGCATACTGGTTTTGCTGTAAAAGGAAAACATAGTACTTGGTCATCCCCCCAAAAATCTAGATTTGAGTTCTCCATCCACCACTTACCAGCCGTATGTGCCTGAAAACCAAAACCAGAGCCATATAACCTCTCTGCATCTTAGTTTTCTGCCACTGTGCAAATGGGGTAATAGCCAGAAAAATGTTTTCCTGGTACTCTTGTGAGGCTTACACTAAGTAACCAAATGGAAGTGCCTGGCCCAGGTGAGTCTCCATGAATATGGATTTATTTCAGTCCCATTTTCCCAAGAATGCCCCAAAAGAGGAGTGCTTGGCTCTGGGAGGGGAGCCAATGAGGGGGCTGGAGAATGTGTCTGTGTGTGTGTGTGCACACGTGTGCTGAGGTGGGGTTGACTCTGACTAGCCAAGGTTTGCATGAAGGTCCCTGAGGATTCTGGAAAGGGACTTTAGCATTACCATCCCCATCCACTGACTTCATGAATCCTCCCCCAAAACACATTAGAGAAAAACCCCAGCTCTCACAGGGATTGTGATGATTAATGTTTGTCTTCTGCATTAGGGCTACAGTCTGGAAGCTTCTCTCCTTTTCTGCAGTCCTTTATCATATTGTTAACTGGTTAACTGGCCCTACTCATGCAGCCAAAACTGAAGGGAGGCAGCCAAAGGTGTGCCTTTCTTTACTTGCCTCCCTTTTCCTCCCTCTTTGTTAGCTCTGTGCCTTTGCTTCATTGTCAGGCCACCTACAAAGGACCTCCAGGGGCACGTGCATGTGGGAGTGTGACACATATGCATGCATGCACGCTCACATGCACACTTTCTTCCATCCAGGACCAGGATGATGAATTGCAGCATTTGAATGTCTCCTTATCGCAGTGGTGCACATGTGCTCTGATGTGTGTGCCTGTGTGGTGTGGGAGGAAAGCGGTGGGAAGCCCAGAGTCAGAAAATAGAGCGCCTGGCTGCCTTGTCCCTGCCCTCTTTGTCGAGATGAAATTTCAGATGCTGCTGGGTGTGTTGTCAGCAAGTCTTTTGCAAAATAGATGGAAGTAATTTTTTTAAAGCTGATTTTTTCAGTATTTAGCCTATGGAGAGAGTGTGTAAAAACACTGATGAAATGCCCACTCTTGTGACTCTTGGTCCAGCAGACAAAAGACAGCCAAGAAGAAAGAAAAGAAGCCTTTATTGAGTGCCTATTGTGTACTGGATCTTTTCATGCACATAAGCTTTCATTCTTCTTGGCACTTCTCTTTCCCATATGTGGTGGGTACTCAGTAAACGCTGCCAGGCCTGGACTGAGTTAAAAGTTGAGGAGTTGCCTCTGTCCTCCGGTAAGTCACTGATGGCCTGAAGTATGGAAATGACCCTCCAGCAAGGAAGTGTGGGCCACAGCAGGCAGGACACTGCAAAGCAACATCTTCATCTTATAGAGCATCATTGCACTTCCCTAGTAAGTCAGACCCCTTTTTTAAAAAAATGTATTTACTTGCTTCATTAAAGATACACTCTACTCACTATTAGGCTGCAGGCTACACTCACAGAATTAAAAGAAAAAGAAAACTACTGGCAATTTAAAAAGTTCTTTAGTCCTGGAAACAGCTCTGTAAAACAGGAAGCATCATTTCTCCAAAGAAAAGTGCAAGGATGTGACAGAGTCTCCTCTTGCCACTTATTCTTCCCATGGTTTTCTCTCTTTGGGGGCAGTGAATGTGCTCTTCTCATTTCCTTCCTCACTTATCATATTGCCATACTGTCTTTCCAGCTTACTTCAGTGACGATTGTACATGTACTTCTTACTCCTGAGGGGATTAATTTCATGGGAAGCTTGGGGGGTGTTCTTTGGACAAAGAGGGTGTTAGGTATGAACAATCACTGACTGAGGTAACTGATAAACATATTGTACTTTATTACAGATACCTCTACCCCCATTTAATTCTTACAGCCCTCCTCTAACACAGGTAGGTGGTACTAACCTCATTTTACAGATGAAGGAATCAAGGCTCTGTTTAAGAAAAATTTTTAAATGTCCTGAAGGTCAGGGAGTAGTGAAACCAAAATTGATCAGAGATTTTCTGACTCCTAACACCCTCTCTTCAGTGACTGAGCCAGCATGTTTCCTGAACCAGAACTTCAGGCACATACTGAATATTACACTATTTGTCTCAGAGTGATCCTGGCAAATTGAGGTGTATCTTCACAATGATACTGTATCGCTGGGCTGGAACCCACCAAATGTGAGATGTGGAAACCTTGCACATGAGAATTAGGGCAGGCTCTGGACTGACATGTAGAGAGGTCAAAGTAGGTGCAGATTTTTGGGATTCCTGCTTTCTTAGTGCCCCTCCCCGCATCATCCGTGCAAATGCTACTTCCTCTCTTGGTCACCAGATGATCCCTCAATGTAGATGAAGCCTTAAAAATACAACAGATTTGAATTTGGTTATTGATTTACATATATGACTGGCTTCTAGCTACCTATTTAAAAATTGTTGGTGGCTACCCTTTCTGTCTTGGGCAGCCTTGCCATGAATGCCTGGTGACTGATAGCTAAGGCAAAGGAAGGTAAAGAGGATTAAAAATGGGATCTTTGATCTCTTTTCCATTGACAAAGGCAGTGTGCTCTCAGTTCACTGAAGTGATTCTGTCTTAGGTTCTTCAAGGATGGAAATTTCATTAATATTTAATAATAGTGATAGCATCAATAGTATTAATAGAATCCTTTCCAAATACATAGAGTGTTTGAGTTTACAGAGCACCCACTGAACAGCTACAGGCATCTCAAATGCCCCTTGTCCAAACGGGGCTATTTTCTTTATTGTCTTTGCTGTTTTCTTCTTGTGTATTCAGGCCTTGCCACCATCCTCAATCCTGATGATCTATACTGCTCTCTACATCCAGGCAATCTCCCAATGTTTAAGTTAACTGGTTTAGTTTCTGTAGCTTGCAACCAAGGACTCTGACTAGGATAGCCTTCTTAGTTTAAATTAAAAAAAATTTTTTTAATGTTTATTCATTTTTGAGAGAGAGAGAGAGAGAGAGAGAGAGAGAGAGAGAGAGAGAGAGAGAGAGAGAGAGAGAAACAGAGCATGAGCAGGGGAGGGATAGAGGGAGAGATGGAGATGAGGAATCTGAAGCAGGATCCAGGCTCTGAGCTGTCAGCACGGAGCCTAATGCAGGGCTCAAACTCATGAACTGATAGATCATGATCTGAGGTGAAATCTGATGCTTAACCTACTGAACCACTTAGGCACCCCAAGAGTAGGACATGCTTCTGCTAGTAAGCCCGTACTCCGTGCAAGACATTGCCCTGGGTGCTGTATAGACAAAATGATGAGTGTGTTAACCTGTGGCCCTCTGAGCACATGCGTGTTTGTCGACTACTGTCTGGGACCTGGTCAGACATCACTGATACTGACTTCCCTCCAACTCAGCCTCACCTCCTCTTGGCTAGTTAAAATCAAAGGAAGATTAGGAGACACAGTATTTAAAGCATTTGGAGAAGAAAGGACGTTTGGAGGAAGACTTGCAGAGAAAGTTTGAAAAGGACTGACTTGTCAAATGCAAATTATTACATCTATTTAGAGGGGAAAAAGACAAAAATTGCCAAAGTTACTAAGTTTATACTTAGTCTATTCCCTGTGGACACACAACAGTTTCCTTGCATGATTATCCTACTGTACAAGGTGATGACAAATCTTCAGTTACTAGCTTCGTGAACAGTTAGGGATGAAGTTATTCATGTCCTGGAGTCAGTAATCTACCAGAAGGCTCAAGACTTCCTTTATGTTGGAAACTAGAGCTAGACAGGGGACCCTGGATTTACTTTGTTTTGTGATGTGTGCATGTGCAGCAGACATGCTATGTTTGGTGGTTTTATCCCACAGAGTAGCTGTGGACACTGAGTTTGTGGGTGCTGACCACTGCTTCTACAGTATGTGCAGGTCTAGGTTCCTGCTAACCTCCCATCACAGCATTTTAATCATTGAATCACTACATAATACTATTTTAGGTGTGTTTCTTTTTACATTCTTAAATGTTTATTTTGGAGAGACAGAGAGAGAAAGAAAATGAGAGAGGATGAGCAAGGTGAGGGGCAGAGACAGAGGGGTGTGGAGGGGATACACAGAATCTGAAGCGGGTTCCAGGCTCTGAGCTCGAACGCATAAACATGAGATCATGATCTGAGCCAAAGTCAGATGCTCAACTGACTGAGACACCCAGGCTCCCCCTTTTTGGTGATTTCTGTTTAAAAAACAGTTGTAAGAATTATATATTGTTGACTCATTAACATCGAACTCCCTGCCAACAGCACTAAAAATCATGCCTGAATGACGCTTCTCTAACACCCAAAACTTCTCCATGAGGCACATCCCAGCCTTTTTGCACTTCAGAATGCCAGAAAGCATGCCAACGCTACACTTAGTGACCATGTGAGACAGAAATCACCACCAGAAAGCACAGAAGTGCAAATACTGTGGTACCATAGAGACTTGGAGGAACTCACTTGCTTAGAGCATAGTAGCTGAAACAAGAAGAATATGTGGAGATCTGTTCACCCTCCACTGGGATCATGGGTGTTAGCTGACCCCTGACTCCTGTGTATTGAGGCCCCTCCTGCCTCCCTGACTCTGGTTTGCCCACGTCCCCGTGACTGGTTGCTGTTGGTTTCCTTTCCTGCTGGGTTTGCCATGGCTGTGGAACAGGAGTAGCCATCCTTCCTAACAGTCCCGTCTGGTGCTGTGAAACATGCTGTCAAGGCCTCTTTGTGGGCATGCTTTTTAGGCAGGGAGGTATCCAGGAGTGGTAGGGAATGGGGTAAAAATGGAGTGGTGGCCCCATGTATGGTAGGGTGAGGGCTGAGGCTGAGTGAGGGCCACCTCGTGGTTCTGTTGCTCAACCGACCGGTAGCCATTGTGATGTGTTCCTTCCTCATCCTCTTTCTTAGCCCTCCTGCCTCTCCCTCAACCTTTTGCTTTCCCCTGTCTCTCCTCGTTCTCACTCTGCTTTATCCAAATAGGCAGCCCAGTGGATTTGTATCAATAAGAAGCAATCAGCAACAGCCATAATACTTGCAATCAATATATAATTGCATCAGGGTTATTCCATTACCTCAGGCCTGGTGTACTGATTACCGCTGAGGCCTTGTGATTCCAGCAGTCATTTGCCTGACTTTGGGGTTTGGTGGAGGAGAGTGTGTGGGAGGGTTGTCAGGCTGAGACCTGTGTGATGCACGTCAGGCAGGCCTTCAGGGTCCAGGGTCTGGTCAGACAGCAGGAAATCAGACACGGGTGAGATAGTGCTGGGATGATGAGAGAGTGGCTCTGGGGAGGCCTAGAGTCAGGCAGCAGGGTAGTAGGACTAGAGCTGAGAGGGTGGCACTGTGGGGTGACGTCCTGGGACATAGGGCCCCATGATGCATTAACTGACATTTAACTTCTGCTGTTCCTGTGCGGATAGTAGTTTTGCATATGAGGCCTCTCACCAGCCCTGGTGGCTGATTATAACCATTCCCATTTTACAGATGAGGAAACTGCAACCCTGGGGGAGATGCAGGGCTCAGCACCACTGGGCTTGGAAGCAGAGAAGCTGTGACTCAAATTCAAGATTGAATTTAATGTTTGAATTCAAAGTTGAGTTCAAGGGTTAGTGTGCTTTCTAGTGCACCCAGAAACGAACAAACAAACTCCTACTTTCAGATGGTGCATCTACTGACTTCTCATTGGCTTATTCAGCATGCTATATCATGCCCATTTAACAGAGTAGAAGACTGAGCTTTGGATTAGGGTGGCCAACTGTCCCAGTTTTCCCAAGACTGAGGGGTGTTCCTGGGATTTCCAGTGCCAGCCAGACAAGTCCCAGAGCAAATTGGCCATAAGCTCAGGAAGAACTTTGTTGCTTTGTCATAGTGGCTGAGCGACTGCCCTGAACTGCTCCAGGTAACTGATAGTGTACCACTTTCCTGTGTGTATGTGAAGGTTAATATAAAAATAACAAAAACAGCAATGATTTAATGAGTACCTGCAGTGTACTATGGCCTGCTAGATATTTGGAAATAATAGCAATCTCTTACATGGTATTCATGGCATGCCAGGTGCTATTCTAAGAACTTTACAAAAATTAACTAGAGATCCTCAGTCAATCCGTTTACAGAGGAGAGAATATAGCACAGAGAGGTTAAGTACTTTGTCTAAGGTCATACAGTGAGTAAGCACTGAAACCAGGATTCGAAGGTAAACTGCCTGGCTGCTGAGGCCACCACTGTGTTTACTGTCTCTCTAATCTTGGTTCAACACTCAGATAACAGCAGGCGTTATCAGCATGATCTTAGAAAATATAACACCGAGGCAGAGGGTAAGTTCTGGTTAAGTGAATGTGGGAATGAATGAATGAATAAATGGGAGAGTCCTGTAACATTCTCAGGATCATAAAATGAATGATGCCTGATCCCCTCATATGCAATGGAATATCAGTCAGCAATCAGGAAGAAATAAATAACAAAGATGACTTAAAAAGCCCGATATATTGAGAGAAAGAAGGCTGACAAAAGGCGTCCATTTATATGGAGTCCAGGAGTAGGGTCAAACAAATCTACAATGATAAAATTCAGAACTGTGGTTGCCTATCGGGATTGACAGGAAGAGGACATGAGGGAAATCTCTGGGGTGGACATGTTCTGTATCTTGACTGGGGTGCTGGCCACATGACTGAATAAATATGGCAACACTCACTGAATTGTATACTTAAAGGCCTATGCATTTCATAGGTTAATTTTACCTCCAAAAAAGAGAAAGCATGAAAGAACAGGTGAAAAAGAAGAGATAGGATTCACCACTAGGGATGTCTGACCCTCATGTCCTGCTCTGTTTGATGTTTGGATATAAAGTGCTTTCATATTCAGTCAGTCACAGCTGGTGGTCCAGGTGAGCCCCTAGCCTTAGGGAATGTTCACAGGTAGAGGAGCCACCTAGGAGGAAGCCACCTGAGCTGCCTTGCCTGAGCACCTGCTCTGTGGCACCTGCAAGAGAAGATGGATTAGAATCCTGGCACCTGCCAGGAGCAGCTTCCAGCTTGTGGGGGGCCTCAGTACAAGAATGATTGACCACAGTTAACAACCCCATTGGGCAGGACTCCAGTCCTATTTTGTAGGAACAGAGATCCTGGGCATTTACAAAGACAATAGTTCCAGCTGTAGGGAATAAGGATGAAATTCAAGTACTGCCTGTGGAATGTGATGCAGAAACATGGTTGGCAGAAGTCAGAAGCCTAGGTACAACACAGGTCCAAGGTGAAGGCTGGGTTTGCAGAAAATCTGGCTTTGGCTGAGTTTTGGGGCAGTGAGTCAGCAAGGTCAAGTCTGGCTCTACTTACTACTTGCTAGTGTGTGACATTGGGCTGTAATTTATGTCTTCTGTTTCTCAGTTTCCTCATCTAAAACAATGACAGTGGGAATAATGATGGTACTTACCTCTGAGGATTAAATTATTCAATACATGCAAGGCAGATATCACAGTCCTTGTTATCACAAATCTTGTCTTTAGAGCTCTTAAAGTGGCACTCACAGGAGGTAGAGTTGGCTGCTGGTCCATGTAGGGTTCCACCTGTGGACTGTGGTCAAATAGCTCCAGAGGTGGATGAGCAAGATGCAGGACAGGAACTATGTGGGTCTTAGTGAAAGAAATAGACAAATGTTATTATGCAGTTTCATAGGAAAACATATCAAGGCCTAGGGAGGTAACCCTTATCTGAGATTGCACAGCTAGTTAATGGACGACCTGGGGCTACATGTCAGTTTCCCTGCTCCCTTGTCGATGCTGCTCACACCAGCTCCAAAACCTTCTGCCATCCCCAGCCCTCTGGACTCATTACCCAGCCCTGTACAGAGCGAACTTGATCAGGAACCAGGGCTGCCTGTCTGATCTTCAGTTTGCATCATGTAGGGCATCCTGCCTGGGACTTTGCTGGTGGGTACACAACATCCTCATTACATTCTGGCTTGTATTTATGTCAGAGACGCCTGTCATCATGTCACCATGTCACCTTGATCACATATTTGGCTGTCAGATGTGGAAGCTTGGGGGCTGTAGTCTGCCATTTTACAGAACACACTATTCTTCACTATGAGTCTCTGAACCTGACCCCAATCTTTCTTCTGGTCTTCATGTCTCTACACCTGGGAGTGTCTATTTCTGTAGCAAGTCTCACTTCTCCTGTTTCCCCAGTGAGAGAGAGAGAGAGAGAGAGAGAGAGAGAGAGAGAGAGAGAGGACTCAGGAGGAAGGTCTTTAGCTGTAACAAGGTTGGGGAGAACAAGGAACCTCCCCCAGGAAGCTGGACAGGGCAGAGCTATGAGAAGCAGGGGTAGCCAAAAATGCTGAATGACAGCGGAGCTTGACCGGTGGCAACAGACATGGCTGGGAGAGGAGCTGAGGTAGCAGGCAAGTGGTGGCTGGTCTGGCTTCCTGCATGTTCCAGTTCAGTAGGGTTCACATGTCTCCCATGAGTAGCTGTCCTAACATTTGCCACAAGAGAAATTCAACAGTACCCAATTCCTCCCAAAAAAGAAAAAAAATAGGGAGAATCAATTATGATCATTACACTCAGGCAGAACTGGTTTAGTTGTTGGTTTATTTCCTGAAAGCATTCATTCATTCATTCATTCATTCATTCATTCATTCATTCATCAATGCCTAACTACTAATTAACGAAGCACCAGTTTTGCACCTGGGAATCAGAAAAAAAATAATTTTTGGGACAACTGCATGGCTCAATTGGTTAAGCATCTGACTTAGGCTCAGGTTCTAATTTGGCAGTTCATGAGTTCAAGCCCCATCTTGGGCTCTGTGCTGACAGCTTAGAGCCTGGAATCTGCTTCAGATTCTGTCTCCTTCTCTCTCTGCCCCTCCCCTACTCATGCTCTGGTTTTCTCTCTCTCTCTCTCTTAAAAATAAACATAAGAAAAAGAAAACAGAAAATAATTTTGGCTTCATTTGGAGAGTCAAAAGGAAGGTTAGAAAACCTTCATTGGGGGTGACTAGTCCAGATTGTGATAACATTAATTTCTCCCTGTGAGATCAAGAAATATGTTAATACACAATCAATATGATGCATGTGTGGTGCTACAGGAGCAGCACTTTTAAGACCCAGCTAAGGCTGGCTTTGGTTTACAAATGTGCATTGTTCTCCAGAGGAGCCATTCCTTTCCTCTCTGCTGACTTTGCAAGAGGTAGTTGTCAGGGGAAATCCCCTTGGTTTTCTGGTGAGGCCCAGGGAAGCCCCAACCTCACTGGTCTTGGGGCCCTGGGTGGGGTTAGATGCTGTGTGCATGTTTTGAGCACAAGCTCTATATCTGCAAATGTTCAAGTGTGGATTGGCTGACATGTAGCCTTTACTTAGTGTAGAGTTTGTGTTTCTCTTCAGGATATTGGTGCATGACAACATGTGACTTTTGTCAGAAAGTTCTTGATCTGTCTCAAGGCTTGGGCAGTGTGCTGCTCTGGTGAATACTGCTAGGACATGAATCTGGGTTTGTGTTGAAACTCTGCAACCCTACTCAGCTAAACAGTGTGCAAGGCCAAGGGCAATCCACATGTCCTGTCTAGTGGCAACCACTGTTCTGGGTAGATTATGTCCTGTTTGAAAATGAATAAACAGAAATGCTACAAAAGGATCCAAGAAAAAACACAACGGAAAAAGAAACAATAAGGGGCACCCAGGTGGCTAAGTCGGTTAGGTATCCAACTCTTGATTTTGGCTCAGGTCATGATCTCAAGGTCTTGGGATTAAGCCCCATGCCTGGCTCTGGGCTGAGCATGGAGCCTGTTTAAGATTCTCTCTCTCCCTCCCTCTGCCTCTCTCCCCTGCTCATGCACATGTTCTCTCTCTCTATGTCTCTCTAAAATAAAAATTTCTTAAAGTAAAAGAAAAAAAAAAAGAAACAATAAGAAGAAAAGCAGATTGAGGTGAAAGCAGCCTGCAGAGAAGATGGCTAAAATAAAATGCAGTTGAAGGATAGCTAGCACCAATAGAATAAATAAAACTCAGGTGGAGGCAGTGAAAGCAGGAATTAACACTGCTAAAATGCAAATCACTGGTGAGAAGAACAAAATCTGGTTCTCTATTTAGAGGGAAAAGAATAAGGAGATGTGGGTGATGAGATCATGGGTGTAGAGGAGAGAAGGAGATCCAATCTAGGAATTACAGGTATTGCTGAGGATAAACCAGAATAATTTCTCCAGAAACAAAATCAAAGCCATAATTGAGGAAAATGTGTCTTGCAAAATGGCCTAAATGTGCAGGTGAAATAAATTTAAAGGGAACTGCATCTACATACATACTGGCTACTTTTTTGAATTGAAAAGAGAAAGTATTATGAGCATGCTAGAAGGAGAAAAACCCAATTGTTGAACATATAGTTATAAAAATTAAGAGTAAAATATCTATCCCGCAAGGTCTCCACAAATGCCCCAGAGCAATAAGGGCAGCTATGAGGCACAGACAGAGGTCTGTGTTTATCAAATCATTTCTCTTTCCTCTTGGAAAAAGAGGAAGACAGAATTTCCCAGTTTTCTCCAATATAGGTGAGCCAGGAACCAGTTGTTGCTGATGAGTTGTGGACAGAAGTGACATACTGCTTCAGGTCTGGATCCTAAAATGTGCCAGAAGAGCTGCTAGTCTCTTCTTTTTCTTCCTTTCTCTGCTTTTTAGCCAGATCCACAGGGTGTGGCAGAGACCCCAGGGGACAGTGAAAAGAGCCTGTGTTCCTGATTCGTCTCATGGAAGACTCCCCCTGGCCCCTACAATGGACTCTGTAAATATCAACCTCAGAAACGCAGTGACTTATTATGGTATTTAACTTGCTCTAATATAAAGGGCTAGAGAGTTTTGAGGAAACAATCATGATTCAAGTATTTTTTTTTTATTTAGTCAAACTGTCATTTAGGTGTGAACATAGGGAAATATAACCAGAAATAAAAGAGTTCAGAATGTGTAAAAGGTCTGTTTCTTTCCTGAAAAAATATTTAAGAATATATTTCAGTCAATATAAAGATGTTTCAAAATAAAGACCTAAGCATGGGAAGGGTATCAAATAAAAAGCCTTTTTAAAAAATTTTTCACTTTTTAAAAATGTTTTTTTTATTTTTGAGAGAGAGACAGAATGAGCAAGGGAGGGTCAGAGAGAGAGGGAGACAGAATCCAAAGACAGGTTCTAGGCTCTGAGCCAGCTGTCAGCACAGAGCCCAAAACGGGGCTGGAAACCACGAACCATGAGATCATGACCTGACCCGAAGCCGGACGCTTAACTGACTGAGCCACCCAGGCGCCCCGAAAGCCTGGTTTTTTTAAACTGAATTGATTAACCATGGGGTAAAGTCTAAATAATTCTTGTTAACATGCCTATAAGGAGGAATGGAAAATAAGAAGTTATTCTCAAAAGTGGAAAAAAGAACTTCAACAGAATTGGACTCTAATACCCCATTTTATTCCAGGACAAAGAAATTGGGTGAAAGAGGAGTAGAAAGCAGTTAAAAAAAAAAAAGGCATCCTAGTTTCTTCATCTTCAAGGGAAAAGTGGATAGACACTATTTTATTTTAGGTATTGACTATTGGAAAAATAAAGCTCAAAACTACTTTCTAAAATCTAAAAGAGCCACCAAAAGAGTTAAAAATATGTTTTTGACCATCCCCCCCCCCAAACTATTTGGGGAAAAAAGTCAAAGAGAATAATTCATTGTCTCTTTAGTAAACAGAATTTTTTAAATGCTTTTTAAAAAATATTTTATTTTTGAGACAGAGAGAGAGAGAGAGTGGGGGGCAGAAAGAGAGGGAAACACAGAATCGGAAGCAGGCTTTAGGCTCTGAGCTGTCAGCACAGAGCCAGGTGCTAGGATCGAACTCATGAACCATGAGATCATGACTTGAGCTGAAGTCAGATGCTCAACTGACTGAGCCCCCCAGGTGCCCCAGTAAATAGAAATTTTTAAAAAGGAGAATTACAAGGCAAAATACAACATAATAAGAAAAAGCCAGAAAGTTCCACAGACAGAAATAATAAAATGAAATGACAATAATAAATCCATATATATAATTTATGGCAATAAATAATGGGGTCAACCCTCCCATTAAAATACATAGACTCTCAGATTAGGACAAATAATAAATGTCAACTATATGCTGTTTACAAGATATAAATCTAATACAAAATGATTGACGGGGAAAGATTAGAAATAAATGACTTGGTAAAAGATATTGGGAAAATACAGAAAAATGCAAGAATGACAATATCAATATAATAACAATTGAATTGGAAAACAAAATTCAGAATAAAAATGTAGCAGTCATAAACCAAATAGTAGATGATGCCAAATCATTTAATATCAGACTATTTAAAACAAAAGCACTAGAAAATATGAGGAGAAAATTACAAAATACACTGTGGAAGAGAGTGCATTTTGCCCAGAACATGGCAGATGAGGCAAGTGAAAAATAAATGTGGGTGCAGGATACATGGAAAATGGGATATATAAATTTTATTTAATAAAAAATATATAACAAACTTTAATCCCATGAACAGATAATAAACCTTTCTTTCAGCCATTCTTAGAACAATGACACAAATGAAAAGCTTATTAAATACTGAGAATTAGTGTTTATGTAGAACACCATACATGAGGAGTAGAAAAAAAAATAAAGGTTTTAAAAAGGCACATGTGAGATTTTGAAAACTAAAAACTTCTCAGTTTAACAATTTTGGGGTCAAAGAAAAAATATAGACTATAAAGTAACAAAAATTAGACATTTAATGTAAACGTTTATGGAGTAAAGTCAAAGCTGTAAAAAGGGGTAAATTCATAGATTAAAATGGTGTTATTAACACTTTATGAATAAAAATGAAATATTTAACTAAATATTTAAATAAGCAACACACAGAATTAAATATAGAACAGAGAAATCTTTCTTGAATTAGAATAGTAGGGGGTGATGGTAGTGGAGGAGGGCACTTGTGGGGAGGAGCACTGGGTATTATATGGAAACCAATTTGACAATAAACTATTATATATAAAAAAAAGAATAGTAGTGTGTAAATCCAGAAAGTCTAAGAGGAGAAAGGAGAAAAGAAATGTGCAAAGTTAGATATTAGAAAGTGGATCGAAGTACAGATACTGAAATTATAATGATTTTCATGACATTAACTTATTGTATTCTATACTATTTTTTAAATGTTGATTACAAGACATAATTTTATAGTAATATATTCATCACCAAAATTGATTCAAAAATAGAGAACTTACAGAAGTTGTAAAAATAGAAAATTTACTGTAGAATTAATTTCCCCCAAATGATCTTCACTTAATGTTTTTGATCAGCTCAGTTGATAAATCTCAAGAAATATGTAAGTTTTAGGAGGAAATTAACCACTTCTAATTATATAAAAAGAGAAAACTGTCGAAATGTTTCATGAAACCAACATAACCTTAATAATGAAACACAAGTAAAACATAATAATAAACATAAGTTTATTTATGGAATGGAACTTACTCTCCTTAAATAAAATGTCATCAAATCACACCCACTGCAATATTAAGAAATGAATACTGTAACATGTCCAGCTAGTCATTAACTGAGGAATGGAAGAATAATTTAATGTTATGAATTTTATTAGTACAATCCAGGGATCAGTGAGACAGAGAAAACTTCAATTGATGCCCTAAAGACATTTGATAAAATAACCATTTAAAAATCTCTTGGAAATAATTTAATAAAAATTAATGTAAGATCACTTATGTCAAACTAATAGTTCAATATTAGATGTGATGGTGAAATACAAAAGAAATTCCCATAAAGTTGCAACAGTGGAAGGATACTGCAAGACTAGCATCATCTAGCAGTGTTCTGTACATTCTAGCTATATAACAATAATGAAATACTGTGAGGCAGTGATTCTCGATGGGGATGGTCTTATCCCCATGGAGACATTTGGCAACGTCCGGAAGCATTTTTGGTTTTAAAGACCAGTGGGGTGAGGGTGCTACTGGCATTTAGTGTGTAGAGGCCAGGAGTGCTACTCTACATCCTGAGTCCCTGAACAGGATGGACCTGCACAACCAAGAATGCCCACTATTTCAGTCTCCTGAACAGCTGTAAGCATCTCAGACCCACCTGGCCCCAGCTTGCCAGGTGTCACATAAGATACATATGTGTCACCTGGCCCCACCTTGCCAGGTGTCACATAAGATACATTTTTAAATTCTCACAAAATCCCCATAAATCAGGTGCTACCATTACATTCTTTTCACATATGAGGCCACTGAGACATGACAGGAAATGTAAAGTCACACAGATATTAAGAACAGAGACAGGGCATAAACCAGGCAATCTGGCCACTCCCCCTCCCCACACTGAGGTAACCTTCTGTCATGAAGTGAGAGAAATAGGAAAATTACACACACAGCATGATGATCATCCCAATTTTATGAAACATGATATACATTTAAATAAAAGTAAATACATTTGGTTGTTAATGGTAGTGGGATTTCTCTAATGTCTTTAATGGACATTTATTATTTTGTAATGAGAAAACCCCAAAATATAATTAGTCATACAAAAGGATTAATGGAGCTAAATGTAGTTTTGGTATCTTCTTTTAAAAACTAAGAACTCTGAATGGAGAGTTATGCTGCCTCTAGGTTGATATACACTGTTCTAGAACAAACATCATTTAAGTGTATGCATTAGCATCCCTTTGGAGCTAGAAGTTCTGACTGAAATTGGTTTAAGCAAAGAGAAATGAATTGGCACATCTAACTGAAAAGTCTGAGTAAGGGCTTTCAGCTTCAGGTAAAGCTTGATCATGCAGCTCAACATGCTTGCCCTTGACTTACTTTCTCTCTCCATTTCTTGATTCCCTCCTCAGTATTGGCTCTGCTGTCAGCAGACTTTCTCCTCTCTTTTGTCTCCCATAGGGAAGAGCAAGTCTCTCTCAGTGCATCTGGTAACAGTCTATATCTTCCCTCTGATTGGACTACCTTAGGTCACACGGTGACTGATTGGCCTGACCTTAGTCTTGGGTTCCAGTTTTGGAACCAGTGGTGAACTCAACCTCCCTGGTGTCCTATCTCCCCCAAATAAGAGGATGGAAGCTTATGAGAAATTGGAACATTTACATGGATTGGCAAATAGATGGTGGTGATTCAGCCAGCCCAGACACACTATACTATGGGGCTTCTGAGAATGAAACTTTATTAAATGTTTACTTATGCACATTTGTTATCTAATATTATAGACAATATGTCCACTACATTCATATTAAGGAGAGTCACTGAAAGATGGATTCATAAGGGAAGTCTTCCTGGTAGAGGAGGACTCAAGGAGGTCCTTTGAGGATAGGTGTGAGCTGGGTAGGTAGACGGGGGAGGGCCATATTCAGATGTGTTAAGAATAGTGTGGCCAAGACCAGGCTGTATGGTGGGGAAGAGATGAAAAAGGGCAGCGAGTAGGACTCCCTCTGGAGGAAAGGGCCTGGAAGGAGAAATCTAATGGTTTAAATCTTGGCTTTGAAACTCTGTATCTCCAAAAGAAGAAGAAATAGCCATGGGGAGACTTTTAGTGAAAGATGTTCATATGCTCCTTCTTAACATTTTATATTACCAAGCTGTTTTAGTTTTCTACACTCATTTTCTGTAGGTTTACATCTGTAAAATGGACACAGTAGCATTGAGGATTGATATGCAAATTGGATACAATAATATCTTTTAAAAGATCCTGTAAATTGTAAATTATTAGTAAATGGCAGGTAGGGAAGAAGGGTTTCAGTGGGCCCAGGAATGCATTTGGAGTGTAACAGGGAACTGGGGGGCAGCCACAGGGCGTAAAAATCAGAGGAATAATTGGGTCCCATCTTTCCCCGTGAATGCACTGCTCTGACTTCCCGAGTCTGCCAGACCACCTGGTTTCCCTGGGCATGGCCAAGTCATGTGACTATGGGAGTGAGGAGGCAAGGAGAAGACTGGGTGTAGATGCAAGGCAGTCCAGCTGGGCTTCAGGGAAGGCAGGACAAAGAGAAGCAGTTTCTGAGTGCCCTAGGAGGAGACAAAATGACTTCTAGGGTTGAGTCTGCCAGAGACCATAAAAACCTCAATGTATGAAATTAGCTTGATTCTCTAAAATAGTTACATCAAGGCGGCTGTCAGGAAATCAATAGCACACTGTAATTATGTCCATAAACATGCTGAAGAAGCAGGAGAGGTCAGAGGCAAAGCGAGGGGGTGGCTGGCAGCAAGGCCTTCCAAGACATGACTCATGAAGCTTGTGGGAGCTGGAGCCCCCAGAGGGGGCCAGCTCCTTGCTTCTGCCATGATTAATCCAGAGGGAAGCAAATTCAATTTGGCAAACATTTATTGAGCACTTACTTCAGGACAGGCTGGGGGCATCATCTCTAGGCTAGGCTTTGGGTTAGTGGGCCAAGTCTTTCCATTCAGTTCTTACTTTGGAAACCTGCAGAGGGAGAAGTTACTGGAATTGACATTGGTCTAGTGAATTTGGGCCTTTTAGGGAAGGAGAAGAGAAGCCTCCACAGACACCACATTGTGTTTGGATTTGCAAATATAACTGATTCTGCTCCTGGGAGCTCCAGTAGCTGAGTAACTTTTGTATTCAAAAGTTCTTCCTTTAAAATTTAATACTGTCCTCTTTGGAGAGGGAGGCACTTAACTCTATGCTTTACCTATATTACTTCATCTTCTCCAAGTATTGTGAGCTAGGAATTTTTATCTCCATTTTATAGATGAAAAAATTGAGGCTCAATGTGATGAAGTGATCTCAGCATCATAATGAAAGTAAGTGGACAATTATGTACCATTTATACCTTATAGTCTGAATTGCTTTAATTGAATTGTCACAGTGGTGATCAGACCAAACTCATGGCTGAAACTGATTTTGCCCAGAAAATTGGAATGTGAGAAAAGGAGGTTTTATGTGTGTGCTGGGATTGTAGAGTGAAGCCAGAGAGGTAAATTCGAGCAGAAGAGGTAGGGGAGAAAGAGGCAGGTCTGGACAGATGGAGCAGGAATCATGGGATCATGGATGGCAGCCAGAGGAGAGGTACTGAGTGAAAAGCGAGTGCATGGAGTGCTCATGCCCTCCTGCCTGAGTTCTGAGAGAAAGTCAGACATTTTTGTCCAGGGTCTTAGACTGACCAGCCTGTACCTGGTGGGTGTATTTTAGGTTGGAATTCATTTTTTGAAATTTTTAAATGTTTAATTATTTTTGGCAGTGAGAGAGAGAGAGAGAGAGAGAGAGAGAGCGAGAGATGGGCAAGAGTAGAGAGAGAGGGAGACACAGAATCCAAAGCAAGCTCCAGGCCCTGCGCTGTCAGCACAGAGCCCGATGTGGACCTCATGAACTGTGAGGTCATGACCTGAGTGGAAGTCGGATGCTTAACCAGCTGAGCCACCTAGGCAATGCTTTAGGTGGAAATTCTTTTCCAGCATTTCACAGGAAATATGTATGTTTTTTCAAATACAGAGAAAAATCATTTGAGAAAATGGAAACACAGTAAAAAGTGCTATAAGTCTCCTGTGAGAATTTAGGTGTAACAATCAACGTTGTAGAAACATTAATGCTTAGAAGGAATTCACTGACATCAAATAGAAAATCAGAGCAGGAAATGCTGAGCCTCGGAGTTGAGAGGTGAAGGTCAAAGGACAGGAGCAGGTAGGCCAACAGCCTCAGGGCCTCATTGATTGATCTTGCTTGCAGTCTCACCAGGAGAAAAGTATCCATTGCTCTGTCCGCTGCTAATGGTGAGTCACTGTTGCAAATAAAATAAATATTAGTAAGCTTTATGCTCATGGAATACTTTATGGGTGGTGTTCCCAGAAATAATAAGTTTTGGAAGTGAAATATGTCCTTAAGTTGCAATTTCGACGTGTGATTACATGTGGTGCTATGAGGAGCATTTGTAGGAAATCCAGATGTTATCTTATTCCATCACTATGCAAAATGTTTATGGCTCAAATATTCACTGTTGGGGACAGTTCTTTGCAAATACTGGAACAGAGAAAGGCAGAGAGAAGACGTGAATGCTCTTGTAGGAATACTATAACAAATCAGAAATGGATTTTAAAATCCGAATTAGCAAAAACAATAACAAATTTGAAGACAAAAACCAAAATTAGGTTGAGCAGACAAAATATTTTCATTATTACAAAAGGGAATGAGTTTATAGAAACCAACAGCTGCGCTAACACCCAGCTTGAAGTTGCTTTTGGACACCCTCTTGCCAATTCGATAAAGGTCAATGCAAAATGGAATAAATTCTCTGTCTGGACTATTTGTCACAGAAAAAGACACCAAAACTTTTGGATAGGGCAGTTAATGCTTTGTGGTTTTAAAATTTCTTTAAGAAGGATGGCTTTTAAATATTAAAAAATTATTGTGGTATTATCGTTTAATTTTTTTAAATATATATTTTAAATATTTTATTTATTTTTAATACAGAGAGAGACAGAGCATGAGAGGGGGAGGGGCAGAGAGAGAAGGAGACACAGAACTGGAAGCAGGCTCCAGGCTCTGAGCTAGCTGTCAGCACAGAGCCTGACGCGGGGCTCGAACCCACGAATGTGAGATCTGACCTGAGCCGAAGCCGGAGGCTTAACCGACTGAGCCACCCAGGCGC
>NC_043700.1:40671725-40676819 GCF_006229205.1 Suricata suricatta | reverse complement strand
TATTTATTTTTAATACAGAGAGAGACAGAGCATGAGAGGGGGAGGGGCAGAGAGAGAAGGAGACACAGAACTGGAAGCAGGCTCCAGGCTCTGAGCTAGCTGTCAGCACAGAGCCTGACGCGGGGCTCGAACCCACGAATGTGAGATCTGACCTGAGCCGAAGCCGGAGGCTTAACCGACTGAGCCACCCAGGCGCCCCTTATCGTTTAATTTTTAAGTGATTCTTTTTTGCCATTTATTTCTGTCATTATTTCCTTCTTTTAATGTTTTTAATATCTATATCAGGGAGAGATCGTTTTTACAATTTACTGAAGTATATAATCTTGATAGAATGTATTGGCTTTTAATAAAAACCAACCATGAGGGGCACCTGGGTGGCTCAGTCGGTTGAGTGTCCAACTCCAGCTCAGATCATGATCTCACGGTTTGTGGGTTTGAGCCCCATGTCAGGCTCTGTGCTGACTGCTAGCTCAGAGCTTGGGGCCTGCTTCGGATTCTGTGTCTCCCTCTCTCTCTGTCCCTCCCCTATTGACTCTCTGTCTCTCAAAAATCAATAAATGTAAAAAATTAAAAATAAAATAAATAAAAATCAACCATGCATTGATTACATATTTCTAACAGAAAACCTCTGTGATAATCCTATGAACCCCTAAACAATTGTTTATTATTATAGTCACCCATTATTATTTTAAAACACACAAATGAAGTGCTTTTAAAAATGCATAATAACTTCTGATTTGGGGGCTCCCAGTAATTACCAAGAATTTTTATTTCTTGTTTCTAGATCCTGAAGATCAATATATGATGGGATTAGGCACCACACAACCCATAAGGATGCGGCACTTACACCTGTGTGTCCCTCCTTTTTGTGCTGGTCCTGACTGAAACTGACCTTCGCAAGTACAACATCGGAAGAGCAGACAGGTGAAGGAGTGGACACAACCCAAGTCTTGCAGGTGCTACTAGTGGAAACATTCACCATGAACAAGATCTACCTGATGGGAATTTAAGACTGGGTAAGGCCAAGGGGTCTGACTTCCTCTGGTCAGACAGCTGCTTGTTTTCTATTGCATTGTGTGCCCATTTTGCTTTCTTCCTCAACCTCACAACCCCATCAGGGACACCTAGGATCAGTGCTGGGGGATAGGTGAAGGGCCACTGGCTGGCCTTTCTTCCCTGCCAATATTGCACTACTCACTGCTGGGACCTCTTTGGGCCCCTTTTTGGTCTGCGTTCCTGTTCTGTGCAGGCCCAGCCTAGCTTTGTGTTTTATTTGTTTTGTAATTGCTTAGAAATAAAATTTAGAACTTGGAATTACAAAGCTGTTTATAACCAGATGTCTGATAGGGTTAATGGCAGCCAATGCAGGAGCATAGGTGTTCAGAGCTGAGAGTATGGTAAAGCTTAGCTGTTGCATTTGTATAAGCTAATACTAGTTTAATGTGGTGCTGCTGGGAGAGGTGTCAGCTCCGGAAGGTTCTCAGTCTTTGTTTTCCCTTTTGAAAGGATTTGTGGCTGGCACTGTTAGTTGTTCCTACAGGAGTCATTGCCCCCTCTTCCTGCCAACAGAGCCCAGGTTTTTTTTCAAGCACTGTGATGAGGGGGTATTTCATGGACCCTCCCTCACTCCAGAGTAAGAGTCCTGAGCAGACATAGCCAATTAGAAAAATTGTATTTCTTCAGCCAGGACTGGCTAGGCATGGCCTTGTGGCCCTCCTGGAGTATAAGGGGACATTTACTGGGAGCTGTCTGAGTCGTTTCCCTCCATCTTATGAAATGGGGAGACACTTTTTCCCCTTTTATGGCAGCTCTTGAGGAGACACTTGGAGCTGCTGGCTGGAGATATTTTGTGATGGAGAGGAGAGTTGATGGCTTGCCGAGAATGCAGAACAGAAAGCTGGCAAGAACTTGGGGCTTGGTGACCTCTTTGTGTGACTTTATTGATAGTCTTGGAGCCACTGCATCTCTATCCTGAGTCCTCTTCAGATGAGAGTGGTGAGCACTTCCACCTGTGTTGGCTGCACTTGGCAGTGAAAAGCATCTCAAATGCGGATGGCCTTTGACCCCTCACAAGATGAGTTTTGCGGTTAAACAAACAGAAGGACTTTCCAAAAGTTAAACACTCTATAAATTGAAGCCATTTATCTTTACTATACACACATTCCCAGGTATCAAAAGGTGCAATTTCATGCCTTGTGACTGGTTAGCCAGGGAAAAATTGGGATTCGGGAGGTCTTACTAAGGTCTCTCAATTTACACCATATAGCTGGCTAGCTGCTTTGTTCATGTGTAAGGTTGACTCTGTCTTCACTCGAGGCAGTATGCTCTAGGGGGAGCTACCTTGCACTGATTTTCCATGAGACCTAGTTTTATCTCTGCAAATAGTTGGCTGTTTGACCCTGGGAAAGTTAAATAACCTCTCTGAGCAACAGATGCCCCTTCTGGAACATGGAGATAATAGCCTGCATTCTTCTTATGGTGCTTGTCTGAATCAGATGACAGAATGTATGGTTTTCAAACTATATGGCAGGAAGATGATAGTGATTGCTATGGATTGTGATTTTGTATCCCCACCAAATTCGTATCTTGGAGCCCAACCATTAATGTGGTGATATTAAGAGACGGGGCCTTTGGGAGGTGATTGGGTTGTGAGGATGGAGTCCTCATGAATGGGATTATTGCCCTTTTAAAAGAGACTCCAGTGAGCTCCTTGACCCCTGTATCATGTGAGGACACAGAGAAAAAAAATGGTCACCTATGAACTAGGAAGTGGGGACTTGGAGTCTGCTGATGCCTTGATCTTGGACTTTCCCACCTTCAGAACTGTGAGAAATAAACTTCTGTTGTTAATAAATCCTCTAGTCTGCAGGATTTCTGTTATAGCAGTCCAAATGGAGTAAGACTGCGATGATGGTGATGATGATTGTGGTTGTAATGGTGACAAAGACGAGTTTGTTCCATGTGGACATCAATAGAATTCTAAAAATAAAAAAACAGTGGTGCGGGTGGCATGTAGGTAGGAGAAGGTCACTGAACATGGGGAATCTGTGAGCCCTGAAGTGTGAGCTTATGAGGGGGGCCAAAAGTCAATGCAGCTGAGAAGAGCATTCAGAGAGCTCCAGGTGGCACTCTCCTTAATGCAACACTGTTGTTGTCCTGGGCAGACCCAGTACCTCCTTCATACACTTTGCTCTGATGTATTCAGAAAGAGTCTTAGTTCAAGTGAATTGTTTTTCTCCTAACCCAAATCTGGTCTGAGTGGCTGGAGGCATTCAATGCCAAATCTCCCTTTCCCGGATCTGCTCATGGCAGCAGAGTACTGGACTCCAACAGAGTATAGTCTCTTTATTCTGTGTGAAAACCCAGACATGATAGTTCTTCCCTTACAAATGTATTTTTCTCCACCAAATCAATGTTTCTCTTAAATTTTGTAAATTAAGTCATATTGTCAATGTGGTAAGAGAGCTTGCTAGCTACATGAATCCCATGGTGACTTCTGAGGTACAATAGGTAAGTGGGTGAGGAATAAAAGTTGGAGTCTGACTGAATCAGATCCTTCAGGATAGAGCAGGCTATCTGTCCAAAATATTTCCCTTCCTTTCCCCTTTATGATCCTTCCCTCACCAGTCCTATGTATACATAGGAACATTAGTTCCTTATTATGCTGGGCACAGACATAGTCCAATCAGGTGAACTCCTACTCAAACTTCAAAGCCCACTCCAGGTGTCCTCTCCTTTCTGCAGCTTTCCTTGGCTATTCCATTATTAATGAATTGTTAGGCTTATCTCGATACCAAGAAAGTTTTCAGCACATCTTCTTTGCAGCACTTAGAGGTATTTGTTTGCTTGTCTGTCTCCTTCTGTTTGAATATGAGTTTCCCAAGGGCAGGGATCATGTCTTAAATATCTTTCTTATCACCTGCACTGGCATGATGCCCTGCATACAGAAAAAGTAATCAATAAACATTTGTTGAATTAAATTGAATTTGTAAGTGAGGTTGCTTAAGGGAGAACACACCTGTATTCATTTCACAAAGGATTCTTAGCTATAGAAAAGATTGTGCCAAAGGATCTCTTTAAAGGGTAAGCCCCCTGGTGTATTTACAGCATGATGCAATTTCAAATTCCACATAACTTTTTGTAGGAGCACTTAAAGTGGGATGAGCCAACATTCACATCTCAAGCCTGCAATCAGCTCCTTGCTCACATGCAGGCACAGCCTTCACAAGATTAATCACTTACAGATTGGTAGTTTTTTCCTTCTACCCTCCAGCCTCTGAAGAAAATCCCTGGGCCTGCAAGTGTGGTGGGTGAGGGCATCCAGGGCACACCTTGAGCTTCAGTGCCAGCCCACAGGGTGCTGAAGACAGAGGTCATGGTGGAAGGCCCATCCTCTGATGGAGAAGCACATGTGCAGCCTCTGGTCTCTCAGCCCCCTTAGCAGCCCATTTCAATTACCTGAAATCGTCCATCTGTCATCACCCATTAAAGGTGCTTGTAAGGAGCTGTAAAATATTGAGGCTGATGCTTTTTGGCACTAATATTGCTATTAATATTGATATCTCTTGTAATGTCAACATCATATTAATAACACTTCTCATAGGCTCCTCAGACTTGTCCTCTTCTTCACTCTTCTGATCCCTAGCCTAGCCCTGCAGCTTATTTTTAAGGATTTTTAGAAGTTATTGATCACACACTAAAAGAGAGCAAGATATCAAACCGGACCTTTACTTATCCGTAATATGGCATGTGTTAGAATGGTTCTTCTCTAAACTAATGAATTTCCTTTTTTTTCCCTTTTTTTTAAATAGTTTATTGTCATATTGGTTTCCATACAACACCCAGTGCTCTTCCCCACAAGTGTCCTCCACCATCACCACCACCTCTTCCCCCACCCCTTACCCTTCAACTCTCAGTTCATTTTCAGTATTCAATAGCCTCAAGTTTTGCATCCCTCTCTCTCCCCAACTCTCTTTCCCTCTTCTCCTCCCCCTGGTCCTCCATTAGGTTTCTCCTGTATTCCTGTTAGACCTATGAGTGCAAACATATGGTTTCTATCCTTCTCTGCCTGACATATTTCGCTTAGCATGACAC
>NC_043700.1:40670100-40671625 GCF_006229205.1 Suricata suricatta | reverse complement strand
CCGCGGCGCGCGCCTTTCCAGAGCAGCCGCTTCTCACAGCCACAGTCGCCTCTGATTCCCCGCCCAGATGGCTTAGGCCTGGAGGCTATTCCTTCTCTTGCGCCCCGCGGCCCAGCAGTTATCTATGGAGTGGGTTTCTGTCTCCAAGGGCAGCTAAGCATTCTATACCTCTTCCCCAGAGACAGTTCTATGAGCGTGTTCCGACTCTGTCTCTTCCCTTTGTTTCCCAGGCGCCCGGCACTTGTGCCACGTTGGGCTGGGGATCTTACCTCCCCTGCCCGTCCAGGCTGGCCCGTCCTCGGATCTCCCCCATTCGCCCCCACTCACTCAGGTATCTTTGAGGTTCTATTCCCCCTGGAGTTCGTATTTTCTCCTTCCGCTCTCTCAGTTGAACGTAATATCCTTCTCAGTTTGAAAAACGGTGCGGAGGGAGTTTACAGAGCTCCCTTCCTCTCCGCCATCTTGGCTCCACCTCTCTCTACGCTTCTTAAGGTGATTGATTATATGATCAGGAGTAAATTAATCAAGCAGCTCCTGTTTTCCAGACACTGTTCTAGGCTCTGGGTATCCAAAGAGAAGTGTCTTTCAGGAACTCAATCTAAGCAGCAGCATAGGAAGCAATTCTAAAGCCAGAGCTATGCAGAGCGACTAGGCACTTTGAAACTAGGTGTGATGAGTTAAAAAGGCTATAGATGAAGTGAACAACAAACTGGAGGCAGCCACCTCAAGGATTGACGAGGCAGAGAGAAGAATAGGTGAATTAGAAGATATAGTTATAGCAAAAGAGGAAGCTGAAAAAAAGAGAGAGGAATTTATCCAGGAGCAGGTAAGGAGAATTTGAGACCTGAGTGATACAATCAAATGGAAAAACATCCTTATCATAGGAATTCCTGAAGAGGAAGAAAGAGAAAGGTTCTAAAGGGATACTCGACCAAATTATAACTGAGAATTTCCCAAATCTGGGAAAAGAAGTAGACATTCAAATTCAAGAGGCACAAGGAACCCCCTTATGACGGAACGCAAATTGTCCTTTGGCACAACATATCATAGTGAAACTGGCAAAATATAAAGATAAAGAGAGAATTCTGAAAGCAGCTAGGGAGAAAAGGGCCCTCACATACAAAGGGAAACCGATCAGAGTGGTTACAGACCTATCTAATGAAACTTGGCAAGCCAGGAAGGAATGGCAGGAAATCTTCAATGTGATGAGCAGAAAAAACATGCAGCCAAGAGTCCATTATCCAGCAAGCCTGCCATTCAAAATAGGAGAGATAAAGGTTTTCCCAAATAAACAAAAATTGAGAGAATTCATGACCACCAAACCAGCCCTACAGGAAATCCTAAGAGGGACTCGTTGAGGGAAATTTTGCAAACAATACAAGGTGCCAGAGACACCACTATAAACATTAATTCTTGGGAGTACACAATGACTTTAAACCCACATTTTTCAATAATAACACTGAATGTAAATGGACTGAATGCTCCAACCAAATGACACAGGGTAGCAGAATGGATAAAAAAAAAA
>NC_043700.1:40668098-40670000 GCF_006229205.1 Suricata suricatta | reverse complement strand
ATGGTCTTTTGTGGTTCCATATGAATTTGAGGATAGTTTGTTCTAGTTTGGAGAAGAATATTGGTGCAATTTTGATGGGGATTGCACTGAATGTGTAAACTGCTTTGGGTAGTAATGACATTTTCACAATGTTTATTCTTCCGATCCATGAACAGGGAATGTTTTTCCATTTCTTGGTGTCTTCTTCAATCTCTTTCATAAGTTTTCTATAGTTTTCATCATATAGGTCTTTTACATCCTTGGTTAGGTTTACTCCTAGGTATTTGATAGTTTTTCATGCAATCATGAATGGGATCAGTTTCTTGATTTCTCTTTTGGCTGTTTCATTTTTGGTGTATAGGAATGCAACTGATTTCTTTACATTGATTTTGTATCCTGCAACTTTACTGAATTCATTAATCAGTTCTAGAAGGCTTCTGGTGGAGTCAATTGGATTTTCCAGGAAGAGTATCATGTCATCTGCAAAAAGTGAAAGTTTGACTTCTTCTTTACCAATTCTGATGCCTTTTATTTCCTTTTGTTGTTTGATTGCTGACGCTAGGACTTCCAGAACTATGTTAAACAGCAATAGTGAGAATGGACACCCCTGTCGTGTTCCTGATCTCAGGGGGAAAGCTCTCAGTTTTTCCCCATTGAGGATAATATTGACTGTGGGCTTTTCATTAACTGCTTTTATAATGTTTAGGTAAATTCCTTCTATTCTGACTTTCTCAAGGGTTTTTATTAAGAAAGGGTGCTGTATTTTGTCAAATGCTTTTTCTGCATCTATTGACAGGATCATGTGGTTTTTTTCCCCCTTCTTGTGTTAATGTGATGGATCACATTGATGGATTTGCGAATATTAAACTAGCCCTGTAACCCAGGAATGAATCCCACTTGATCATGATGGATAATTCTTTTTATATGCTGTTGAATTCGATTTGCTAGTATCTTGTTGAGTATTTTTGCATCTGTATTCATTAAGGATATTGGTCTGTAGTTCCCTTTTTTGGCTGGGTCCCTGTCTGGTTTGGGTATCAGGATGATGCTGGCTTTGTAGAATGAGTTTGGAAGTTTTCCTTCTATATCTATTTTTTGGAATAGTTTGAGAAGAATGGGTATGAGCTCTGCTTTAAATGTCTGGTAGAATTCCCCTGGGAAGCCATCTGGCCCTGGGCTCTTACTTGTTGGGAGATTTTTGATAACGGATTCGATTTCTTCACTGGTTATTGGTCTATTTATGCTTTCTATCTCTTCCCGTTTGCATTTTGGCAGTGCATGTGCATTTAGGAACTTGTCCACTTCTTCTGTATTGTCCAGTTTGTTGGCATATAATTTTTCATAGTAATCTCTGATGATTGCTTGTATTTCTAAGGGATTGGTTGTAATAGATCCTTCTTCATTCATGATTTTGTCTATCTGGGTGCTCTCTCTTTTCTTTCTGAGGAGTCTGGCTAGAGGTTTATCAATTCTGTTTATTTTTTCAAAGAACCAACTCTTGGTTTCATGGATCTGCTCTACTGTTCTTTTGGATTCTATATTGTTTATTTCTGCCCTGATCTTTATTATTTCTTTTCTTCTGCTGGGTTTGGGGTGCTCTTGCTGCTTCCCTTTTAGTTCCAGTAGGTGCTCTATTAAATTTTGAATTTGCGCTTTATCTAATTTGTTGAGATTAGCCTGGAATGCAATATACTTTCCTCTTAGGACTGCCTTTGCTGCATCCCAGAGATTTTGGATTGATGTATTTTCGCTTTCATTGGTTTCCATATATTTTTTAATTTCTTCTCTAATTGCCTGATTAACACAATCATTCTTTAGTAGGGTGGTTTTTAACCTCCACATTTTTGGAGGTTTTCCAGACTTTTTCCTGTGGTTAATTTCAAGTTTCATAGTATTGTGATCTGAAAGTGTGCATGGTATGTT
>NC_043700.1:40639066-40667998 GCF_006229205.1 Suricata suricatta | reverse complement strand
CATGCTGAGTGAAGTAAGCCAAGCAGAGAAGGACAGAAACCATATGTTTGCACTCATAGGTCTAGCAGGAAAACAAGAGAGACCTAATGGAGAACCAGGGCGAGCGTAGGAGGGAGAGAGAGTTGGGGAGAGAGAGGGATGCAGAACTTGAGAGACTATTGAATGCTGAGAATGAACTGAAGGTTGGGGCGGAGGGGGGAGGGGGGAAGAAGGGTGGTGGTGATGGTGGAGGGCACTTGAGGGGAAGAGCACTGGGTGTTGTATGGAAAACAATTTGACAATAGAAAATTAAAAAAAAAAGTGCCTAGTCATTGTCTCAGTTGATTCTTTGATGCTTTTCTCAACCCCAGCGATTAATTTTATGACAAGGTTTTTAAATTCTTGATCCAGTATGTTGTCTAGATCTGCCTTGAGTAGTTCTGTGGCTGTGACTTCATCCTGGAGGTTCTTCAGGGGAGAGTTCCTTCGTTTTGTCATTTTTGCTAGTTGTCCGTCTCTTTCACCTTTAGAAAGCTCGTTGTGCACTGTGCACCTGTTAATATTTCTCTGTTAAAGGAGGCTTATTGACTGTCAAGGGCCTGTCATTTCAGGAAATATTCTTTTAATGGTGTCTCTCAGTTTCTCTTGTTGTGCCTTTGAATATTTTATTTTATTTTGAATAAAATATTTTATTTTATTGAATATTTTATTTCCCTACTCAGCAATATTTGGGACTCGCTGTCATGCACACTTTGGCTTGTTTCTTGGTGTAGCCCTAAGAAGGAAAACAGACAGACAAACACAGAGGGAACAGTAACCCAGAAATGCACAGACAAATCAAACAAACAAACAAACACATTAAAAGAGCGAAAGAAAAGAAAGAAAATTGAGAGGAAAGAGATGGAAAGATGAGAAGAAGAAAAGAAGAAAAAAGAAAAAAAAGAAAAAAATAAAGGGGGTCAGAGACAAGAAAGACAGTGAACAGTCTAAAAGTTTATGACCAGTTGAGGGGAGAGGTAGGGATGAGATATAGGAGAATATATCTGGATTGCAAGGAGGTAAGAGAAAGGAAAACAAGGAGTTAAAATTTTTAAAAATTTACGTAAAAAAAGTAATAATAATAAAAATATGTACAGAAAAAGAAGAAAAGAAAAAAATGAACAAAAAAGAAAAAGAAAAAAATTATATATAAAACAACCCAAAAATAGAAGCTCCCCCTCGTGATCAGGCGTGGTTGGGTGTGGTAGGTCTCGGAGGCTGCTCTCAGAGGCTCAGCCTTGGTGTCTGCAGAGATTAGATAGGCGGCATACCAAGCTCTGCTGAACTACGCACTATAGGCCACTCTAATGAATCTGATCTCCTTGTGCCATGGTTCAGCCAAGTTGTATTTTCCAGGCCCACCTCCGTTCAAAGTTCCAGTGCATGCACTTTTATGCTACCACAGATGAGATGTATATGCTTTGATGGCTGGCTTCTTAGGGGGAGGAATAGATTTGTCTTGGCTCAGGCAGGGATTTCGGCTGCCCCTGCCTGAGGCGAGATGTGCAGCAGGAGGTGAAGTGTGATGTGCAGCAGGAGGTGAAGTGCGTGCTATCACAGACCCAATCCCTCCTGGGATCTCGTTAGCATTGGGGGAGGAATGAGTGCGCAGCTGTTGCTGGAGGCGCTGGGAGCTGCTGGAAATGAGCTGGGAGCTCCTGTAGGCTGAGCACGCACCCAGGCCTCCATGCCACCAACTCTCTGCCGGGATCGTGCAGAGGTGGGGGCTATTTTTTCCCCGTTGCCACCTGGGATTCAGGATTCCTGTGGCCAATGTTGGGGGCGAGATGAGCCATGGAGATGAGGTGCGTGCTCCTACTCCCAAAACTGAGGTCGAAGTGAGCGCCCCTGACACCGCTGCTGCCGTGGCCGCTGACTCCCTGCCGAGATGGTGCAGGGCTGGAAGCTGTTCCTTCCCTTGAAACACCTGGGTTTAGGATTTGGGCTACCCAGCAGTTATCTATGGAGTGAGCTTCTCTCTCTAAGCGTGGTTAAGCGTTCTTTACCTCTTCCCCAGAGACAGTACTATGGGCACGTTCAGTCTCTCTGTCTCTTCCCTTTGTCTCTCGGGCTCTGTGTGCTTGCCCTGCATTGGGCTGGGGCTCCCACCTCCCCTGCCCGTCTCAGGCTGGCCAGTTTTTCAATCTTCCCAGCTCTCACTCACTCACTCAGGTATCCTTGAAGTTGTCTTCTTTCTGGATTCCGTATTTTCTCCTCCCACTCTTGTAGTTGAGAGTAATGTCCTTCTCAGTTTGATAGATGGGGCAGACGAAGTTTACAGAGCTTCCTTCCTCTCTGCCATCTTATGAATTTCCTTTTTGACCAAGGTAGAGCCTAGTGGATCTTTACTCATTCATTTATGCCCCAGAAAGTTACTGGGCACTGCTGTTGCTCAGGTACTATGCAAGGTGCTGGGAGCCCAGAGATGGAGAGTCAGGGTCTCACTTTTCTGAGGGTCAAGGTTGGGTGGGCCTTAGTGATGAGAAAGAGGAGCTGGGGTGAATTGTAAGGTGGTACAGAGGAGCTCCTCATCCAGCTTGATGCAGAAGGCTTAACTCAGTGAACACTGGAGTTACTGGCAGCAGAGACCAGCCCTGTTGTGGGCTGAACCGTGTGGTCCTCCATCCCGGGTTCAAACCCCAATGTCAGTATGTGACTGTATTTGGAAATAGGGTCTTTAATGATATGATTAAAGTAAAATGAGTTCACTAGGGTGGGCCCTGATTCATGTGGCTGGTGTCCTTATAGGAAGAGGACATTAGTATAGAGACACAGAGGAGAGACCATGTCATGACCCAGGAAGGAGCCAGCCTTTGGCAAGCCAAGGAGAGAGGTCTTAGGAAAACGAATGCTGCAGACCTTGACTTTGGACTTTAGCCTCCAGAACTGTGAGAGAATAAATTTCTACTGTTAAAGTCCCCCATCTGTGGCACTTTGTTATGGCAGCCTGAGCTGACTAATACAGGCCTTAAGGTAGCTGTGTCCACTAGACAGTCCTTATCCCAGGGTGATTTGAGAGCCAGAATGTGCAGAGGGTGTCTGGCCCCAGAGGGGTGGACAAGATCCCATGGGGAGAGCATGTTAATGGAGAAGAGAATGCAGGAACACCAACACTTTTTGAAAACTAGGCTTCTCGGACTCGTTTTTCTCCACAAAATCTAGCACAGGGTACAAAACACAGTCCAGGCTATGCACAGAAGGCATGATTGGTCTCTACATGAAGGCCTGGGCTAAGTGGGTGCTGCCATAACAGACTGCTCTCCTTTGCTGGGCATAGACAGAAAACAGCAATTAAGTGTGGTCACTCTAGTTGTTAGTGGCTGTATGTTTATAAAGTTTTTTCCTGTACCTTATCAGATGCACCCTACACTTTGGATGCATCTGTGGAGTATGTTATTTATTATCCACAGTTTGTGAAGGAGGAAATCTAAGTTCGGAGAACTTACTTTCAAGACCCCTGCCTGCTTAGCTGGGAGGATTGCTTGTAGGAACACATTCTGCCTGGAGATCAGCAATGGGTCAGGCCCATGTCCATCACATGACCATGGAGCTGGCGACTCCTGTCCAAATTCTATCCCATCTGGCCTCCCTGGCCTCCAGTGGAAACCTAGGCAGTTATTTTGCTATAGTGGCATTTAGGAAATAACTTACTCCATCATTTTGTAAAGGATGGGATTTTCTTACAAAAACATCCTTGTTCTAGAAAGCTCTCCTTTTCCCCAGCCACCTATTTTAGGGTCTTCTATTCCTCATACATCCTCCTTTTGGGGATCTTTCCCCATCTGGGTCCTGGCTTTCTGCCTCACCATCCCCACTCTTACCCACCACTGCCAAACCAGATCCCAGTGCCAAGCCCTGTGTCTTGCATGTGCTGCTACCACAGGCTCTGGCGAACACCAGCAGGTCTTCCCTGGCTCAGCCTTTTTCACATTAGAAGGGGTGAAGGGGCAGAAACTGGAGGGGAGTCTTCAGCTTCAGCCCTGTGTCTCCACTGCAGAGCCACTTCTGATATCCTTCCTGGGATTCCTAAAGGCAGATAGAACTTGAAGATAAATCCTCTTGATAGACCCCCTGGTTTAGGCTATGTGAAGAATTCTCCCTCTAGATGGGGAAAACCAGCTAACATGTCCCTACTCCTTGAGAAAGAATAACCTTGACCTTGTTTTGCAGGAGGCACATTCTCCTTTCATTCTGACCTGGTTTTCAATACAAAATGTTCTTGTATCTGGGCCATCTGGGGTGAATGGCATCATGTGTGGAGTTTTCCCTCTCATTTCCAGATTTCTCTCCTAATAGCAGGGGCAGAGATTTCAGGACATGCTCCAAGATATATTTTATCTAGAAAGCTGTTACTATACTGGGGCTGGAAACCAGGCTTTCAGGTTCCAGTCCCACATCATTTCTTGCCCATGTATTTTGAAGGGATGTCTAGCATGCAGTACGAATCTGAGTGAATTTCAACTTGGTGGTAGATTTTCACTTTTTAATTTTTAAACATTTTTAATGTTTTATTTTTGAGGGGGGGGGAGAGAGAGAGAACAAGTGGGGATGGGGCAGAGAGAGGGAGGCACAGAATCAGAAGCAGGTTCCAGGCTCTGAGCTGTCAGCACAGAGCCTAACATGGGGCTCGAACCCATGAACTGCGAGATCATGACCTGAGCCAAAACCGAGAGTCAGATGCTTAACTGGCTGAGCCACCCAGACACCTCATGATGATAGCTGTTTAAATCCTGACATGCCGGGAGGGTACTCATTCATCAGTCTGGACTGCAGCATTTTTGTACTATGGTTATCAGATGATGTTCTAAGTGTTGGCAGTAACAGTAGACAAAATACTTCCCTGAAAATTATATTGGGGATGAGAAGCATGTAAGTTAATAATTTCAATAAGAAACTCACAGTTAATGTTCTTCAAGAATACCACCTTCCTCAGTGAATCTTTCATGATGAGCATTCTGGAAGGTCTCAGACATAGAAAAGTAGAATCCTTTCATTTAATTTTTTTATTTTTTTATTTTTATTTTTATTTTTATTTCTTTTTTCTTTTTTTTCTTTTATAGTTTATTGTCAAGTTGGTTTCCATATATCACCCAGTGCACATGCCTCCTCCATGCCCATCATCCCCCTTCCCCTCTTCCCTTTCACTTATAAGTGAAAATATATGGTATCTGTCCTTCTCTGCCTGACTTATTTCACTTAGCATAACACCCTCGAGTTCCATCCACATTGCTATGAATGGCCAGATTTCATTTGTTTTCATTGCCATATAGTACTCCATTGTATATATATATCACATCTTCTTGATCCATTCATCAGTTGATGGACATTTAGGCTCTTTCCATGATTTGGCTATTGTTGACAGTGCTGCTATGAACATTGGGGTACACGTGCTCCTATGCATCAGCACTCCTGTATCCCTTGGAATCCCTTCACTTCAAAACTGCCAAATCCAAGGTCCAGAGAAGGGAGGAAAGAAGGAAACTTACATCTGGGGAGCTGGTGTGGCCAGAACTGTGCTGGGCACTTACTTGCACAGTGACCGGTGGGGAGTGGTTCTGTGTCCAGGCAAAGCAGGACCAGACTGCAGCCCCAGTGGTCTCCTGGGGGCTTGGAGCAGACTGTGTTTTTTCCTGGGGCCCCTCCCTACAAGGCTTCCAGAAATCTCCTATACCTGCAAGTTCTGGCACAGTGCCTCAGGGGCCACTTACCTGGGAGCTTTACCCTCCTAATTCCTCCTTCAGGGAGTGCCAGGCAGCCCAGCTGGAATCCTTCAGGATGATTGTTCACATTTGTGCCTGCCTTCTCACATCCAGGATGTCCTGGAGGCAAAGCTGGAACTGCTTCTTCCATCAGGCAGATGGGGGAACAGGGATCTGACACAGGCTTCTGGTCAGTAGGGTCAGAGCTGACAGCTGCCTTCTATTTTGGTTCCATTCCTGAGCTTGCTCTTTTGCACCCCTGTGTTTGTTTCCTAAGACCCCCTTGGTGAGGTCAGACTAAACTCTGCTTCCCAGCACCCATTAGCCAAGTGTGTCCCCAGCTCCATGGATGGGGCGGCTGCTCCTGGGGGCAGGGGCAGTTGTGAGAACATGTGACAGTCAGCAGCTCCCAGGACACTCCCTCTGCCCTTTAGAAATGTGTCTGCATTTCCCTCCACCTCCATCTCTTGCTTCCTAAGCTCAAGAGCCCAAGGGCCAACATAGAAGACATTTTCCCAGCCATCCAGTTGGTGCAGATGCTAAGCAGGCATGTGCAGGTTGGATGCAAGGGCCTATCCCCTTTCTCACTTCTCTCCTCAGGGAAGACTTGAGCCCATGTGTCATAGTGGCTCCAGGCCTATGTGTGTGGCCAGACTCTCTGCTTTGATCCCACATCAGACACCACCTTTATTATTTTTCCAGGCACCGTGATTATTCTTCTAATCATGCCAGGAAATGAAAAGCTACAGATGCTTTCTGTTCAGTGGCCCTGTAGATCTCTGTTGTATTATGAATGTGAAAGTTGATTGAACCTGGGAAACAATTTGAAGTCAGAGTTTCCAAAGCGACCTTGATAAAAGGAAGCTTCACCCAAGGTCGAGGGCAAATCAGGCTGGCTTTGAGTGCGAAGCCACGATGCCCAGGCCACAGTGTGCTGTCCCTGCAGCCCCACCTCTGTCCCTGTGGGTCTGAGTGGCATGGAGTGCCTGAGCTGGGAGCCTCAGCTGCTCATCCAGCCCAGCCTTGGAGAGGAAGCACACTGACCCTCTAAGACCAGCTCACATGTTGTGGCCTCTACAGAGTTAGGGGTCTTCTACTCTGGCTCCAACCTGCCACTTCACCTGTCTAGTGATTGGCACTTCTCCACAGCTGACTTCCTCTGTCATGGAGGGGTGGGGAGTGCTTTCTCTGTTCACCTGCATGTCCCCAGTGCCCGCTTTGCAGGGTCAGCAAGGTCAGCTTTATAAGTGCAATGATAATGATGATGATGAGAATGTGTACACAACACTGACCATGTGCCCTGGGTGTTTTAAATATCACAATTCATTTAGTCTTCATAATAATCACACAGGAACTCAGGTTTATTGCTCTCCAGTTTGTCACCTGCCTACCATCTCCTTTCCCACAGTTAGGTATACTGCGACTCTATCTTATTAGGACCTAATTGCAGGGAAAACAAAGGAGGGGGAAGGTTCTTCCCCTCTGACCCTTAATCTGAAACAAAAATTTCTGCCTGAGAATTACTGCTTACCTCCTCTCTCTTCCTGACTCTCCCTGCTTGCCTTCTTCCCTCACCTCATGTCCCCAGCTCATCTACCTGCACCTCCTGGATTGCTTCCATGCTGTGTACCTGCTGGGGCTGGGCAGACTGGCCCCACAAACCCCACCACAGCCTGTATGCCCTGCACCACAGTTTCACTGCTCCTTGGCTCCTGCCATGAATGCCTTTAATTTCATCATTTACCTCCTGCCTTCCCTACTGAATGTCATGAATATTGTTTCCACTGATAGCCTGCTCACTTTTAAACGTTTATTTTCTATTCAGTGGGCTTGGGCTGGGATAGCCCAGGTGTACAGAGAGAAAGCAATTTATAAGATGAATATGATGAGGACCATCCTCCCTCCCAGGCAGAGTGGGGCTGGGGCTACCAGGCAGAAAGGAAGGTACACAGGTCCTTGAGGTCAAGGGGAGACAGGCTGGTTCACATGGATGTGATTTAAGGTGGGGGAGGTGGGAAGAGAGTTTGTGTGTGGTGACTCATGATGAAGGGACAAGGATGAAATCCATTCAATCTGTCTTCTGGCATTTTGTTGGCAGAAGGTCTGAGATGTGCAGAATTTTATTTGGGGGATCTGAGCTGAGGTGGTGAGGGGGAGCCCTGGGCTGGCAGGGGCTGACAGAGGGAATGACAGTGACTCCTCTCTAACCTGGCCATAGACTTGACACAGTGTATTTTCTGCTCTTGTCCCTGCCTTTCCAAATGCAAACCACCTGCCTGGTGCAGACTGCCATTTCCAGCTTTCTTCAGCTGTCATGGTATTAAGTGTAAAACAACAACAACATATATTTGCTTTATGTTATTTACAAACTGTAATGTTCAAATTGAGATTTCTGGGCAAAGAGGAGGCATCTGATGTTCTGATTCACTTATCCTGCAGTTGCAGATGTCTTTGGAAGAGACAGAGTGGCCCTGCCTGGGGGCAGGAGGGAAGGCTGCCAGGCACAAGGGTGAATGATGGGGGTAGGGGGGAACCAGAAGGTAGAAGGTGGGCAGTGAAGCCTTTAGTGTGGTGTTCCTGGGATCCAGCCTTCCCAGGTCAGAAGCACACCATCTGGTTGCAGTAATGAACAGTGATGAGTAGTGGGAAAGCTCCTGTTGGTAAGCCCAGGACAGAATGCAGCATGCCCTCTGCAGTGTGTGTGTGTACATGTGAATGCACATGTGTGCTCTTTGGGGGTGCTATGTGTGCCTAGTCCTGTGTTGCTTCCTGAGAGATTTGGACCTACCTTCTCCAGAAAATATCAAGTAGAGCTCTCATTTTCCAAGCCTCGTGTGGTAGCGACGACACCTTCCCCTGATGGGGAAGACAAAGAAGTGAGAGAAAGTGGAGGCAGGACATTTCCGCTTATGTTGATACAATCCCAGAATGATGGTATCCATCTCTCCCTTAAGCAGTTGCTGGTTTACCCTGGGTTCTGAGTTCTTCTGAGGTACTAGGAAGCAGAATATCTACCTCTACCCCAACTTTGCTCCCCGCCAGGATCCCCCTGCTCCATAGGGCCCTGGACTCCTGACCTCGGCTGATCTGCTCTGCACAAATCTAGGGCCTTTATGCATTCTGGAAGAGAAACCCTGTATGTTCTCTCGGATCTGAGCCAGTAAGAACAGAGGGGCTGTAGCAACCAAACAGTCTCACTGATGAAAGAGCCTGTGTGCAGATGGCCCCAAACAAGGGAAGGTTAGGTTGATGGATGATGAACAGGGTGCTGGTAACATCACTGGAGCTCCTGAATGAGTCTGGGAATGAAGCTAGTCAACCCTCAGACTTCTCAGGTGGGGAAGGTAATACATTCTATTTTTCTCCTTTTTATCACAGTTCATGTCAGTTGAATATGCCCTAAATGATGCAGTGCTGACCACAGTTTGGTGAATTGAACAGCTGAGTTGGAGGAGAAAGTGGCATAAAAGGAGGCCTGGAAGAGAGACTCAATCCTGCTGACTGGAGGCTGCTCGTGGTTGACTGTTCAGAAAGTTGTGCACCTGCTGAAATGGGGCAGACGGGGCAGGGGATAGAGCATGGGATTGGCCCCTCCATGTGCAACCATCAATACTGTTGAGGAGTAGAGGAGGGGAGAGTGTAAAAACTGGCAAGAACCTTGGAGACTGTCCCATTTTATGTCTGGAGAACTAGAGATCCAGGAAAAAAAAGCATGGCTTGTCTAAGACTGCACAGTGTGTTAGTGAAGAATTCTTTAATTTTGCCAGGGTGCAGAGTTGTTAGGGTGTTGAGGCAGGTAAACCTACTATGTTTGTGCATGTCTTATAGAGAAGCAGACAGATCTGGGGCTGGGGTTGGGCTCAGGGGTGCACCATTTAAAGGAAAGACTCAGGGTCTTTCAGGTCCTACCCAATCAGAACTCTGTGCCATCCTAGGATTCATTTATACTTTTTTAAATGTTTATTTTATTTGTTTTTGAGAGAGAGAGAGAGAGAGAGAAAAGAGAAGGGAAGGGAAGGGAAGGGAAGAGAAGGGAAGGGAAGGGAAGAGAAAAGAGAAGAGGAGAGGAGAGCAGAGGCAGAGAGAAAGGGAGGCTCAGAGGATCCGAAGCAGACTCCATGCTGAGAGCAGAGAGCTAGATGTGGGGCTTGAACCAATGAACTGTGAGATTGTGACCTGAGCCAAAATCAAGAGTTGTACATTTAACCAGCTGGGTCACTCAGGCACCCCTGGGATTCACTTTTAAAGCAAGCCACTGCCAGCTTTTTTTTGGTCCCCTCATATTGCTGCCTAGGTCCATGTGGAGCTCACCCCCTCCTCCTAGCTTCTTGTCCTTCCCCCTGAGTGAAGTGGAGCTTCACTGATGGCTGGGTGTGAGGATGGGCCTGGTTGTGGATCTGGAGAGGGCTCTGCTCAGGGTAGCCTCCAACCCATGGATGGCAAAAATGGGCATTTATGGAGATCAATCCATGGTACTTCGCTCAGAATTACTCTTGGGGGAAGGCAGTTTCTGCCTCTTGAGATCTAAATTGTCTCTGACTTTCTGAAAGACAGAGTGGGGAAGAGTGAGGGACACAGATCAAGGGAGACTACTGAATACTAAAGATGAACCATGGACTGAAAGGGAAGGGGGAGGGAGGTGGTGATGGTCATGGTGGGGGGCACTTGTGGGGAGAAGCACTGGGTGCTATATGGAAACCAATTTGACAATAAACTATTATAAAAAATAAATAAATACAAAAAAAGAAATGACCAAAGATATGAATACACACATGCATACACACATGCACCTGCATGCACCCCCATGTGTCCACATGAGCATATATGCACACACATGCAAGCATATACGTATGCACACAATGCATATACACAGACGGACAATACATATATACATACACACAGAGACACACATGAACACACATGCACACACATGCACACAGAGACACACACAGACACATACATACAGACATAGGCACATACACATGTAAACACACATACATACACATAGACACACACATACACATACATATAGAGTGTGGCTGCCGCTCTTCCTCCTCTCCCTCTGGAGTCAAAGTCTAGGTCCACTTCCTCCCACGGGAAGGAGCTGTGGACAGACCACACAGCCTACCGCTGGGGCTCCACAAGGTTCAGTGTTGCCCCTTCTTATTCGCAGGGCTGCTTTCTATGGTTTCAGTTACCTACCATCAACCGAGGTCCAGAAGCAAATGACATGTGGTCAGAAACTCAGTAGCAGCCTGGAGCGGCATCTTAGACCTGTGTCCTACCGCTCTTGTCTCGTCATCTTGTTTCTTAGCATCTCACGTGATCATAAGAAGCATGAGTGCAGTGCAATGGGGTGTTTTGGGAGAAGGAGCAAACACATTCACCTAACTTTTATCACAGTGTATTGTTAAATTGTTCTATTTTATTATTAGTTGTTAATCTCTTATTGTACTTAATTTAGAAATTAAACTTCAGGGGCGCCTGGGTGGCTTGGATGGTTGAGCGGCCAACTTCAGCTCAGGTCATAATCTCACAGTTCATGGGTTCAAGCCCTGTGTTAGGCTCTGTGCTGCCAGCTCAGAGCCTGGAGCCTGCTTCCGATTCTGTGTCCCCCTCTCTCTCTGACCCTTCCCTGCTCACACTCTGTGTGTATCTCTCTCTCTCAAAAATAAATAAACATTAAAAAATTATTAATAAAAAATTAAACTTCATCACATGATATGTACAAACAGGAAAAAACAGTGTATATAGGGTGTGGGGCCATCGTGGTTTCAGGCATCTGCTGGGCTCTTGAGATGTACCTCCCACGGATGAGGGGGACTATTGTGCTCAAGAGGTCAGTGATCCTGCTCCCCTCAGTGTTCTGAGCTTCCGGGTCCTTGCCCACATCTTGGTGCTTCAGAGTTGTTTGTGCCCCTCACTTGCAGAGGGTGCACAAGTCCATCTGTCTGCGAGGTCCCAGGACGTCCAGCTGCAGCCCTTGGGCAAGTCACTGTGTTTCTCCTGGTCTCAGGCTTCTCCCAGCAAATGCTGGCTTTTCTCTGTGCTCCTGCCCATCTTTAAGGTTCTCAGCTGTGACCCTGGCCTCTTCTCTTTCACAGCTGGCTCCTCACAGCAATTCTGGCTGCATGTGAGGTCTGAGGTGCCATGGGGGGGCACACCTTGCTGCGCCCCACCAGGGGAAGGGATCTGGGAGCCTGAGGGCTCCAGGGGTGAGTGGAGCAGGATCGAATGGAGGGGGGCAGAGAGTGTTCAAGTTAGTTGCATCTGATTCCAAATCCTACAAAAATACAATTCAGATGATTTCAAATCATCACATACAAGCATTATTGGCTTCTGAACTTTTCTTTTGTGACAAGAGTAGAGAGAGAGAGAGACAGAGAGAGGGAGAGAGTCTGCGAGTGTGTGTTGTGTGTACATGTTCTTAATCCCCTCACTCCAAAAGTTATTCACTCCTTCTAAAAGTAGAGGCCAAGCTGGTGATAAATTGCTGACTCCTTTGACATGAATATTGTTCAATTATTCACAGATGTGTTTGGCCTGACAAAAGCCTTTGCTTCAGCACATTTCTCCTGTTAACCGAAGGCATTCATGCTAATGTAGAATCAGCTATCATTAGCACAGACTTTCAGCAGCTCTCAGCTACTCCAGTGTCTTCTTTCTTCACTCTATCATTTTCTCTTATGATTTAATTAGTGTGAGGCTGGAATCCTGGGCTCTGAATTTATCCAGGAAGCTGCATGGATGGAATTTTGACACCTGCTGAATTCCCCAAGCTGGGTTGTCTGTTCTATTCTTCACCCACTAAACTCAATGGTGGGATGTTGGCTTTGCAGGTCTCCCCACACTGGTCTGTGAGGAGACCAGTTGGCCATGCCAGAATTATGGATTCAGGACAGAGGCTTTTTACCATAGATGTGGCCTCACCTCTTCTCTTCTGGATTACATGGATCCAGAGGACTCTTCTTCAGGCAGGGGGGCTTTATCACCCTCATCCTATTGCCTTAGGGGCTGCTCACATGATCTCCTCACATCCCAGGAGGACAAGGCACCTCAGAGATCATCAAGGGCAATGGTTTTCAAGCCTTTCATTTTTAGCAGTGTAATCATTTCAAAGGAAATTTTGTGCAGATAATAAATGTCCAAGAAAGAAGAACAAAACTACTCTGAAGGAAACAGATGGGGTACCATGTGCTCCCTCTTCTCCCTAGACTTAGAAGCCCCTCTCAGGAGCTCCAGGGCTCTGCAAGCCTCAGCCTGAAATCTGTGACCAAGCAGAGCCCAGCTGAGAAAGGCTGCGACTTGCTCAAGATGAGATGCTAGTCACTGGCGGAGCTGGACCAGGATGCAATTACCCTGAGGGCTCTGTCAGCATTCTTTTCACTCAGCTCCTTCTTTTCAGACTCTTCCCAAATATTACCTTCTTCATTAAGGCTCTCTCTGGCCACTTACAATTTGTTTTGTTCATTTTTCATTCAACAAGTGTTTGCTGAACTCCTCTGGTGTGTGAGACACTGCTTCCTGTTCTAGGGAAACAACATGAGACAAAATATGTGAAAATCTTTGCTTTCATGAAGCTTATATTCTAGTGAGGAGAGAGAATAAAATAAACACACAAATAATTAGATAAATGGAGGGGGGAAGAAATGCTATGGATGAGGTGGGGATTACAATTTGAAACAGGTGTTCTTGGAAGATGACATTTAAATGCTGACTTAAAGGGGATGCGAGGAAAGAATATGTGAGCATCTGACTGAAGAATGGCCCAGGGAGAGGAAACAATTCACACACTGGTGCGGAGGTAAGAATATATCTAGAGAGTCAAAGGAAGTGTGAAGCGGCCAGTGTATCTAAAATAAGACATTCAAGAGGAGACCAGTAATAGGAGGTCAAAGAGGCAATAGGGCCAGATCATATGACCATCGTAAGGGTTTGGGCTTGCACTTGGGTGAATGGTGGGCCACTGTAATGGTTTGAGCAAAGGGACCACATAAGCTGACTTGGGGTTTGAAGGGATTACACCTGCTGCAGTGTTGCAGAAAGACATAGGGCTGCACAAGTGGAAGCAGGGTCAGTGCACTATGGTAGTAATCCAGGTGAGACATGATGAAAACTTACACCTGTGTGCTGCTGAGTGTTCCCAATCAGAATGTTTTTGAGGGTAGAGCCAACAAAAATTGCTGAAGGATTGAGGTATGACAATAAAATAATTGTCAAGGTTGCTTATGCAGTTTTTAGCCTGAGAAAACAAAGATGTCATTGACCAAAGTGGGGATTACTGAAAGAAATTGGATGGAGGGATATTAGAAGCTCAGTTTTGGAGAAGTTACTTTCAGGTATCTGTCAGACATCTAAGTGATGAAGTGATGTGATGATTCTGTCCACTTGTGATATTTCCAACCTCTCATCCTCCAAAACGCTATTGTAATTTTCTTTTTCTTTTCTCTTATTAATGTTTATTTATTTGAGAAAAAGAGAGAGAGAGAGAGAGAGAGAGAGAGAGAGAGAGAGAGAGAGAAAGCCAGCAGGGAAGGGCAGAGAGAGAGGTAGACACAGAATACTAAGCAGCGTCTGGGCTCTGAGCTGTCAGCACAGAGCCTAATCCAGGGCTCAAACTCATGACTATGAGATCATGACCTGAGCTGAAGTTGGATGCATAACTGACTGAGCCATTCAGGTGCCCTATTGTAATTTTCAAAAGCAACTTGATCATAATCTGTGTGGGATTACAATTAATTTTGCATGTATCTGAGTGTTGCTAGGACAACACAAGAATCCTGGGGCTGAGGACCTTATACATCCTGGTGTCCTCCACTGCTTCAGCACAGTGCTGGGCAGATGGCCTGTGTAATAAATGCTTGTGGTCATAAATTCAAAGAACATTGTAGAAGAGTTACAGAATTAGAAGAACGGTATGACATAGTCTAGCAGCTACCAAATTGTTTTCTGCTGCACATTAATCCCTTGAGGTGTTCAATTAGAAAACCAACTCTGTAGTCAAATAAGTTTAGGAAACTCTATATTTTATACCCTTGTCTTTGAGCATCAAGGAGAAGAGTTGCAAAATAAAAAGGATTTTAAAATCCTGCAAAAAATCCTTTCAAACATATCTAACACCATCCACCTCAGTGTCTCTTAATTCCATCTGGCTACTCTACTTTTTTCTCAGGTAGTCATGAGTTACAGTATATTTACAGTATAGTTACAGTATTCTGGAACTAGTGTTGTATAGAACACACCATAGGATATATTGAGATACAAAAATAATGCTGAAATTAGGAATCCGAAGACCCAGGTTTGAGCTGTCACAGTGTGAGTTTAGACATCATTACCTGTCTGGGCTCTACTTCCTCATCTAATGGAATCAGACTAGTTAATTCTGTGGCATAAATGTGCAATATGCAAATTTTATTCATTTTTTTAGTTTTTATTTCTCCTAGGGGTAGGGCTGCGTTTTAACAACTTAGTAAAGACCCCCATAGTTTATATTTAGCATCTAATGGGTCTCTCATGCTGCTTTCCCCAGTCTTCTCTCAGTTTCCCTAGGAGAAACTCATGCTACCCCTTAGCTATCTGCCCTCCCACCTCCAACACTAACGTATGCCTCTGTCCTTAATCTCCAAGTCTTACTTTCTCTCTAGGCACTCACTGCCTTAGGCTCCAGAGCTCTCCCATACTCTCCTTACCTGCCCTAACCTACATAGTGTGTGGAGGTCTGGTTAGTGAGAGCTAGCTAATATCTGCTGGATGAACAGGTATCAACCGTTCAGACGTTCTCCCAGGAAATCCTGATTTTTGTAGCCCTTCTGGAGATTAGTGCTTGGATATAAAGAGTAATGTCTCTGATGGTAAGACCTTCAAGACTGTGGGGCAACATGAGTGCATGTAGATCCTGTGATCCTCATAGCACACTAGAAAGGATATTACCATTTTTGTCTATGCATAGGAGCCTTGTTGGTATGTTAAGAGACCTGGCAAATGAAGTCTGTGGAGGGCAAGAATGGAGAAAAGATGTTCAGAAGAACTCCCCTTGGTGTAGCTTACCTAAACATGCTGGATTTAAAAAATGTCTTTCAAATTTATGAATGAGCTGGGAGGAAAGTAAGGGAATTCCTCAGAGAGCAAGTATAAGAAAATCTGAATTTAAGCTCTGGAGCAGGGAAGTGTCCATTTAGATTACACATGTAGGAAATAAGATAAAGGGGGGCTGGGGTCTAAACAAAGTGGGAATACCCATACATAAAGCTGGGGTCCCTCAGTGGGTGACCTAAAAATTTACCCACCTCACAAAGGGAGACAATGAGATAATATTCCCTTGGGGTCTGGGTGTGACAGAATAAAAGAACATATTTCCCCTGAGAACTCTTATCCACAAACCCTCCCTCATGTAGGCTTGGTGTCTGAATTTATATTACATGTGACCTAAAAAACTGTATTCTGGAAATTTAGTTTTGAGTAGTCCCATGTTAGTAGTGCCCCCAGGCATTTGGAAGAAACAATTATGAACAGTCTCTGGAGAAAAAACTCTAAATGCAGGACTGTAGAATTCCTTCAGATAAAGATCTTAGGAACATGAACTCACAATGAGAAATCAATAAACACATGGGTTCAGAAACCACCCTTAGCAAGAGTCAGCAGAAACAACCAACTACAAAATTAGAACCACAAAGACTGCAGATATTCGAATTGGCAGATAGAGACTTTAAAGCCAGGATGTTTAATACATCCTTGGAAATAAATAAAACTATGTTAAAAAACAAATCATGAGATTATAAAAATCAGTCAGAGAGATTTAAAAAGGAGTCAAACACACATTCTGAAAATGAAAACCTTTATAAATAAAGTTAAAATGTAGTGGTTAGTCAAAGAGAGGGTTAGTAAACAGAAAGATAGATCTATGAGAGGGTTTCAGTCATGGATGGCACAGTGAGAAGATCCAATATTTCTATTATTGGAATTTTAAAAAAAGAGACAAAAGAGAGAAGAAGGGAGAGCTGCAATATATGTCTGCTAAATAATGACTGAGAACTTTGCAAATTTGACAAGAGATGCCAAGGCTTAAGTTCATTAAGTCCACACCCAGGTATACCACATGAACTGCAGGACACCAAGAAAAAGAGATCTTAACAACAGCCAGGAACAAAGGACACATTACTGCAAAGGAATGAAAATTAGGCTGACAGATAACTTCTCTGTGCTAACAATCAAATGCAGAAATTAGGGAAAGAGCTCTTCAAATTTTGGAAAGAACATGACTGTCAACACAGAATGCTACATCTAACAAAACTTTATTTATGAATGAGGAGAATTAAAAGAAATTTTTAGACAACTGAAAACTGGATGTGTTTACTGACAATGGGTTTTCCTAACGAAACTTCCAAGAGTTCTTAGGAAGAAGAAAAGTGGTTTCAAAGGGAGGGCCTAAAATATTGCAAGAATTGGTGAACACAGGAACTAATAAGTGGGTAAATCTAAATGAACATTGACTGTATAAAAAATATTAACTATGCCTAATCTGTGGAACTAAAAACCTCAGTAAAAATCCTGAAGAATTACATGTAAGTCAGGATTGAAGTTGTTGGATTTAAAGCCTTCTAAGATCCTTGTTTTTTTTTTTTTGAGAGAATTAGTAAAGATAATAATTTATGTAGTAGTTCAGTTGTAGTTCATAGCCATCAGTGACTTCAAACTAATGCTGACAGTATCCCACCTCTGATGCACCACGTTCCCTTTCTCTTTGTGCTGTGAGCACTTCTCCAAAGCCATGGGTGACCAGCAGGCCCAGATCCAAGAGAAGTACAGAGGTTTAGGTGAGTTATTGCCCTTGGGGTAACTCCCAACCAATGAATAATGGAAGGTTATAGATAACTGCTCACATTTCCCATCATGCAGATGGATAACTATAGAATTCATTTCTCATGCTCCTTAGAAAACCTAGTAGAATCAATCTCCAATTTGCCCTGGCAATGACCTTGATAAAGACACTTATAGGGCCTTCTTTTCTTCCCTCTCTCCCCATTCTGTTATTCCTGATTCCTTAAGTTACCTGCCAAATATGCTATCTGCCTCCAAGGCCTTGTCTTAGATTATCTTAATCTAGGAGCTCAAACTAAGACAATTAACTTTTCACTTTAATTTAATATCTAATTTAATTTAATTTGTTAAACTTAATTTAACAAATTTAACAACTATTAAAAGAATAAAAATAGAGTGAATAACTCCCAAAACCAATAAAAGGAAAAATAGAATGGAGGGGAAACTCAGTTAATCTAAAAAAAGGAAGAAATATTTTTTTAAGTTTAAGATGGTAAAAATGAACTCAAATGTGTGAAAAATCACAATCAATGTAAAAGGGCTAAATGCTCCAGTTGATAGATAAAGATCAACAACTGCATTTAAAAGCACAGCATAGAAAGGAAAAATAGAGAGAGGAAAGCCAATAAATGGGCTCTTAACTGTAGAGAACAAACTGATGGTCACCAGAGGCTGGGGGATGGGTGAAATAGGTGACAAGGATTAAGGTTGTGATGAGTACTGGGTGTTGTAATGAAGTGTTGAATCACTAAATTGTACATGTGAAACTAATATTACACTGTCTGTTAACTGACTTGAATTTCAAAACTTTAAAAAAACACAAAAAAACAAAACAAAAAAATAAAAGCATAGCAAAACAAAGTCTGACTAGATGCCACTTATAGGATACCCACCAAAATCCAGAGATCTAGAAGGGCTGAACTCAAAAGATGGTGAAAAATTCATACACCAAGCAACTGCTAAAGGAAAGCTAGGATTACCTATAGATACACTTTGGAATCAGAAAATGCAATTAAAATGCTATTCATGGTAGGAAAACAAAATATAATGTACACAGGGATAATAAAAGCATATATATACACATATCTCTCTCTATATATTTTATCTATATCAGATATAATAGCCTTTAAGGTTAAAAACAGTTTTTGAGATTAAAAAAAAAAACTTCACTAACCATTGATAAAAGCTTAAGTTTACTATTCTAAATCTGAATGTATCTAGTAGTGTCGCTTCAGAATATAAACCACAAAAATTGATCCATCTATAAGGACAAATTGACAAATTCACCATCTAAGTGGGAGATTTTAACATCCTTCTCTCAGAGACCAGTAGGTCAAACAGATGAAAACCAATAGTAACAGAGACAGTCTGAACAACACGTTTAACAAGCACAATTTAAAGGATGTATGTAGAACTCGGCACCAATAACTGGAGAACACACATTCCTTCCAAACACACATAGAACTATTTCTAAAAATTGATCAAGTACTAGGTTGAATGCATTTTAAAGAATCTATATCTAATAGATATTCATATGTGACAATGAAATTACATTAAAATAAAAAACAAAATATATCAAAAATTTTAAAAATTCTATAATGAATGTATAGTGGAAAAACAACAGTGAAAATATTATAAATCAAAGCTTGTGAGATGCAGCTTAATTGATGCTACAGATGAAATAATGGCTTCAAATACTTTAAATATTATAAAGAAAGAGAATTGGGCACACCTGGGTGGTTCAGTCAGTTAAGCATCTGACTCGGATTTTGGTTCAGATAATGATCTCAGTTTGTGAAATCAAACCCTGTCAGGCCCTGTGCTGACAGAGTGGATCCTGCTTGGGATTCTCTGTCTCTCTCTCTCTCTCTGGCCCTTCCCAGCATGCTTGTGCATGCATGTGCATGCCTGCTCTCTCTCTTTCTCCCTCTCTCTTAAAATAAATAAACATTTTAAAAAAAAGAAAGAGAAGCTGAAAAAAATTAGTAGTTATACATCCAACTTTAAAAGGTAGAAAAGAATAATAGAAAACACTCAAAGAAAGAAGGAAATAGTAAAGAAGTCATAAATTAAGGAAATGGAAAAGAATGGTTCAATAAAAAGGAGCAAAAGGGGTATATATTTTTTCTTTGAATAGCCCAATAAAATTGACACACCTCTGTAAGATTGACTGTGTATGACAGTAAAAAGAAACAAATAATATTAGGACAAAAAGGAGCATAACTCTGTATTGAGGCAACAGAGATTTAAAAATTTATGCTAATAATTTCAAAACTCATACAAATTATATAAATCCCTAAGAAAATTTAAAAAAAACACTAAAATTGACTCAAGAAGAAATGATTCTATAGCCATGAAGGGCATTAATTCGACATTTGGAAACATCTCTTCAAAGAAGACACCAGTCACAGATAGTTCTCTAAGTAATGTAAGCTGTACAAAGTTTTCAAGGAACAAGTAATTCTAACTCTACTTAATGTTTTAGAGAGTCAAAAAGAGGCCAGGATATACTCCATATGAAATCCTGACAGAATCAGTACAAGAAAGGAAAGTTACAGGACAATTTAATTCATGGCTTTTTCTGCAAGCATCCTAAACAAAATACTAGAAAAGTAAACTTAAGACCAAAGATAACACTTTATGACCAAGTGTATATTGGTCCAGCAATACAAGGTTAATTTGATATTTAAAAAATGTAGATTTAATTTAACATAAGAGCAAATTGAAGCATCTGATAAAAATAATCACTTATAATAAAAAGTCTTAGCAAACTCAGAATAGAAGGAATATGACTTAGGCAGATACAGTATATCAACCTGAAGTTTATAAACTACATTACATTGAGTAGCTAAATATTTTGTTGTTGTTGAGGACATACTTTCCCTCTGCTGTGTGCAAGGCCCAGAATTATTTGGGGTGTGTCAATCAGGATGGTTGGTTGAAAAGAGCAGGATATTGACACTGGTGGGCTTATATCAAAAGGAAATTTGTGGGAAAGATGTTGGGACCTCATCAGATCCATAGGTGGTCAAACAACCATGCTGAAGAATCAAGAACCAGGGGAGCACAGAAGAGCTAGACAGGCCTGCTCTTTCTCCTTCTCTCCCTCCTTCCTTCCACTCTCCCTCCTCCCTCCCTCCCTCCCTCCTTTCCTCCCTTCCTCCTTCCTTCCCTCCTTCCTTCTTCCTTCCTCCTTCCCTCCCTTCCTCCCTTCTTTCTTCCCTCCCTCCCTCCTTCCTTCCTTCTCTCCTTCCTTCCCTCCTTCCCTTCCTCCCTCCTTTCCTCAATTCTTTTCTCCCTCCCTTTCTTCCTTCCTTCCTCCTTCCCTCTCTCTTCAGTGGCTATTAAAAGCATCCCATTTAAAGTTAGAAACAAGAAAGGATTCTTGCCACTAATACTTCCACAATATTATTGGAGGCTGTAGCCAATGCAGTAAAAAAATCAAGAAAAAATGCATAAGGACTGGAAAAGAAGAGGCAGTATTATTAGCAGATAATATGACAAAAATCTCAAAATAACCTGCAAAGAATGATTAGGATTACTATGAGAATTTAGTATATTGTCAGGTTTTGATTAATATCAATATCAATTTTATCTGTACACTGTGGAAAGAATCAGAAAATGCAATTAAAAATGCTATTCATAGTAGGAAAACAAAATATAATGTACTTAGGGATAACCAAAGCAGAACTTATATAATTGTTATTATGGACCATGCACTATTTTAAACATTCCTTTTATATTAACCTATGTAATTCTTATAATGATGTAGGTGCTATAAATCACTCTCATTTTACATCTGTGGAAACTGATAACCAAATGGATTATGTAAGTTGTTCATATTGTGTGGTTAGTAAACTTCAGAATAGGAATTCAAATGAAATGTCTGTTTTCAGAGTATGTGCTCTTAACTACTATCCTACAATTTCCTTTTTGGAAAGAATTGCAAAACATAATTGAAAGACTTCAAAAAAGATTTAAATAAATAGAAAGTCATACCATGCTTGTGGATAAGGTAACAATATTATAAGGATATCAATTCTTCCAAAATTGATCTATGTATTCAGTGGAATTTCAATCAAACTCCTGATAGGATTTTCATGGAACTTGACCAGTTAACTATAAAATTTATATGGATGAACAAAGGGTAAAGAAGGGTCAGTTTGTTCCCAAAAAGTAAGAACAAGGGAGGAGAAGGATATTTTCCCTGTCAGATAACAAAATTAAATGTTAATACTATAAAAATATTATAAAAATAAAAAATGTGCTTTTGGCACAGGGAAAAACATAAAAAAATATCTTGTAAATTGATCATGCATGTGTGGAAACTGATAGGTGATGAGTAAATCAGACAGGGGAAAAGATGGGCTCTTCAATGTTTGGTACTGTTTATCTAGATTGAAAGCAATTAAATGAATTCCTACTTCACACTATACACAAAAAATTAATTCCAGATGGATTACGGTCTTAAATGTGAAAAGCAAAACTTTAAGACTTTCAGAAGAAAATATGAAAGAATCCCTAATGATGAATAACAAGATGGGAAAACCGGGGTACATTGAAATTAATAACTTCTAATTATGGAAAACTGAACAGACACCAGAAAGGCAGAGAACAAACTGAGAGAGATTTGCAGCATGCATAACTGACACTGGTTCAGGGTCCAGAATGAAATTAAAAACTTCTGTAAATAAATAAGAAAAATACTAACAGCTCAAAGGAAAGTGGAACAAAAGATCTGAGCAGAAATTTCACCGTAAAGTGGGAATAGGCAATAAGCATATCAAAAGATGCTCAACCTCTATAGGAATCAAGGAACACACATTAAAATCATATTGTGATATAATTTCTTACCATCTAAATAAACAATAATCAGAATGTTTGAAAATCCCAACTGCTGGTGGGAGTATAAATGGCTACAGTCACTTTGGGAAACAACTGGTCACTACTCAGTAAGGTGAAAATACGAATAGCCAACAATTCCACTCATACATATATTACCTAGAGAAATTCTTGCAAATGTGCATTAGAAAAAAGGTACAAGGATGTTAATCGCAGCATTGTTCTTAATGTTACAAAGCTAGAAACTACCCAAATGTGCATCAACAGCAAGATGAATAAATAAATTTTGATATGCTCATAAAAGGAATACTATACAGTGATAGGAATGAGTGAATTATAGCTCAGTGAGATTCTATGCAAGAATCTCAAAATGATAATATTGAGCCCAAGAAACATTTTCAGAAGAATAAATAGCATATAATTCTACTTACATAGAATGAAATCAGGAAAAACTAAACATTATTTTGTTCAGGAATTACAGATATATCCAGTGAAACTATAAAGCAAGGTAAGGTAATGGTGAACATAATTCAATGTAGTAGTCTCTCCTGGGGAAGAGGTAGGAGAATGTGAATTGAGAAGTCACATACAAGGGGTCTCCACGATACCAGTTACATTCTCTCTCTTAATGTGGGTAATGACGACAGGTTGTTGTATTTTGTCATTTTATTATTTTTATACTTTAAACTTTACATATACTTTGTAAATGATACGTTTCCTGATTTAAAAAGAGGAAACGTGTTTATGGAGAGATTTTCTATTTCAAAATTTTTTTGTGTTTATTTATTTATTTTGAGAGAGACAGTGCACGCAAGGAGGGGAGGGACAGAGAGAGAGGGAGAGACAGCGAATCCTAAGCAGGCTCCACACTGTCAGTGTACGGCCTGATGTGGGACTTGAACTTACCAATCATGAGATCATGACCTGAGCCCAGACCAAGAGTTGGAGGCTTAACTCAGCCTGAGATCATGACCTGAGCCACCCAGGCACCCCTATTTCTATTTCAAATTGTAAAGTATTGACATTCACCTTCCACAAGCTTTTGAGAACATCACAAAAAGGAGAATATAAAAAAAAACTCACCTATGTTTAGCAAAGCAGGAAACTCCCAAAGGCCTCACAACAAAATATGAAGTGTCAGGGTCAAAAAATGGACACTGGACTGAGCAGAGGAAGTATGTTGAAAGCTGATGCTAGCCACCTTGGACTATGAGTGGGATGCAGATTTCCCCAAAGAACAGTGTCTCCAGTCTGAAAGACTAGCCTTTGGTTAGAACAACAAGACACACGGTTGTGACCTGGCCCTAAGAGACGTGGGGGTGTCCCTGTAAAGCAGGTGGCATGAGTCTGCAGAAGGGGAAAGCAAGGGAGCAGAAGGAGGGGATGGCAGATCATTTCTATGACCAACTTATTGATGACCCGGCTGTCTCTCCCAGCTGACTGCTTGAACACAGGAAGCTGAAAGGGAAAGGAGGCAGTGCAGAAAGCCCATGTTCCTCTAACTGGGACAGTGTGTCCATTCTGCAGCTGCTGGGTGTGTTGAGTGTTATGGTCCACAGTTGCCCTCCTCCAGAGAATTTCTCATCCAGAGATGTCTGGGAGGTTACACCCTGACCCTGGTTTGCGGTGGGGCTCTCAGCTCCTAACCATCTGACTGCTGCGAGGGAACCCTCATACTTGGACCATTCTGGGTACTATTCCTTTGCTCTATCCAACCTCCTCTGCTTCCTTTATAGGTCCCTTGCATAAAAATTTCCTTTTGGGACACCTGGGTATTCAGTAGGTTAAGCTTCCGGCTTTGGCTTAGGTTACAATTTCATGGTTCATGAGTTTGAGCCCTGCTTTGGGCTCTGTGCTGACACCTTAGAGCCTGGAGCCTGCTTTGGATTCTGTGTGTCCCTCTGTCTCTGCCCCTCCCTTGCTCACGCTCTGTCTCTGTCTCCCTCTCAAAAATAATAAACAGTTAAAAATTTAAAAAGAGAATTTCCTTTCTAGTCTCTGCTTTGAGGGTACCCTATGTGTATAAATTACACTGATTTTTGGAAGCTCTTTTCTCCACCTCCATTTACAATACTCTTTAGCAAATAATTAACCTAATTTGCATATACTTTATTATTTTATTAAAAGAACAAATAAAGATCTTTGCATAGGAATAATAAATAAAGATCAAGAAGGGTGGAGAGGGATAAAAAAGCTAAAGTAGATGAAAAACATACCTGTCAAGAGGAATGAGTGAAAAAACTACAAAAAATCTTGATAAATACTAGGTCCAACCACATGAAATTGTTGATGTTTGAGCGTTATTGACTCACAAAACCACAATTTCATGTGAGCCAATCTGAATAGGTGTCCAAATTCTTACAGAAGTTACAGGCAATATAATCTCTCTAAAATCGACCTCAAAAGGAAGTAGATGGTTCACAGAAAAGAATTCAGACAGCAGAAAGAAATGGCATGAAAGTTAGTAGAGCTACTGAAGAAAAATGGAAGATAAAACAGTAACATTACAGAGATGAAAGTCACATTAAAAGCAATAAAAATAAGATGAAACTAACTGAAAACAATGACATAGTGGCCTGAAGAAATCATAGTAAACAAAATGGAAAAGTGAAGTAATATCATCATGATTATAGAGAAGGTAATAGATATTGTTGTCTTTGAAAGGGTTCCCTGTAAATAGGCTCCAAGGTGGAGCACTGATGCAGGTTTATTGGAGTATTCTCAGGCAATGCCTCTAAGGCAGGGAGACAGGCAGGTTTGGCCAGAGAAAAGCTGACCTGTGATGTGGGTGCAGCTGAGGTCTAAGGAGATTCCACACGGAGCTCTGTAACAGGATGGACTTCAAAAGTTATCCTGAACTGAAAGAAAAAGGCTAACTAAGCCTTTGCTTTCCCACATTATTCCAGCCTATTATTGGCCATGGGTTGGTCTCTGGGTGAGTTGGCTTCCTATGGCTGAGGGCTGGTCCCAGTGAGGGAGAGATGCAGTGCTGAGCTCTCAGCATCCAGAGGGTAGGTGCCTCAGCCTAAACAAGGAAGGCTGGTGGAGTGTCACAGAATCTACTAGATTCACCTTTTGCACCACTCAGATCCACTTGCTTCTCATGGTAAGTTTGCTTCCTCTGGGAACAGTTTCTTCAGGATTCTTATTGGTCTTGCATCTAGTGGGTCATGTGACACAAATAGCAAAGGCTGCAGGCACTGCAGCTTTGACTGTGTTGGAGAATCCCTTCCTGTCCTGGGCACCACTCAGTCGGCAGCCTTCTGTGTTACCCAGGAAATGGGTTGAACAGGAGGTCTCCTGAATTCAAAGTAGTCTTTCTTAGTTAGGGACATTATGGAATACAATAATCCGCCCTTTACTTCTGAGGGAGTCAAGCCATTCCAAATCCATGGGCCCTAAAAATCTCAGAAGGGTGTGTCTCTCTGTAGAATGCATGGATCTCACGAAGGCCTCCAGGGTACTTGCCACTTCCTGTTCCTCTATCATCATTGTCAATAGAATGGATGTCTTTGGTGTTCTGCCACTCCTGTGATCTGATCTCTGTTACTGGTCTGCACAGTAGGAAGAAGGGTGGTAGTAAACGCTGAGAGGGTAAGTGTTTTCTTGTATGGCCCTGGCATCATTTGAGACTCCTGCATCATGGGCAAGCAAGGAGGATTCATTGGGATCTAATAGAGTGGGATACTTGTGCATGCCCAGCATGTCCCGGGGAATCTGGGAGTTCAGAATTCTCAAATTCAGACACTCCACATCCCAAGTCTCAGGGTCCTATGTCTTCTCTGTTAGGGCCTTTTTTGCCGAACCCTGGCAAAAACCTCTATGTGGTGAAGCACATAGAGCTGTCATTGCTCTGTAATACATCAGTGGCACTCAGCTACCCATTCCCTTGTCGTTATAGTCACCACTTACACCATACCCTCAAGCCTCTCCTTCTACCAGTATCGTTTCTTCAGATAACTCATTAAACCATATCCCTGACATGTTGCTCTGTGTATCTTATCTTCGAAACCTGAGGAAAAGCTGTTAATTTTATCATGTTGGTTTTGGTCCATTATACCAAGCTGACAAGATCTTGAATCTTGATTTCTCATTCACTGTGTTATCCTCCCAGTTTTATATTATCTTTATTCAATTTATCAATAAAAATATTAAACAGGACTGGGTCAATGTTGATAAAATTGTTGAACAGGACAAGAGTAGAGACAGGTTCTTGAGGCATGCCATTAGGAACATGCCTCATTAGTCTCACTAATTCAACAAATATTTATTGAATACCTAATATCTGCTGGGCAACCTGTGTTACACTGGGGATATAATGATGAACAAGAAATGCCTCCTGACCATAAGCTGCTTATGCCTTTACATATAGGTTTACATCAATCAATTTATTTACTGTTGTGTGCTAGGGCATTCAGCTAGGTTGCAAATTTATCAAAATGTACTAAAAGGGGCGCCTGGGTGGCTCAGTCGGTTAAGCGTCTGGCTTCTGGCTTCAGCTCAGGTCATGATGATCTTACGGTTAGTGGGTTTGAGCCCCGCATCAGGCTCTTGTGCTGACAGCTAGCTCAGAGCCTGGAGCCTGCTTTGGATTCTGTGTCTCCCTCTCTCTCTGACCCTCCCCTGCTCACGCTGTCTCTCTTTCTCTCAAAAATAAATAAAAAACTTAAAAAAAATTTTTTTAAATGTACTATAATCTAGCCTTGTGGTTCTTGGACATTTTAATTTAATGGATCAGTAAAAATATTAACACAGATAATAAGGGGTGATACAGAGTTTTTTAAACTGGTAATTTTGTAAAATAAAGATATTATTAAAATTCTAATAACTGTTGGTTCATAATATAAAGGACAGTTCCTGCCCTTGTAGAGTTTACAACCTAGTGAGAGCCAGACTTTGAAGAAACAAAGGAATGAAATACAAAGTATAAATTGTGAGTCTTGTCAGAGGAAACAAATCAGGCACAAGAGTGGAGAACAATGGAGGCAACCAGAAAAGGCCTTTCCAAGAAGTGACACGTTCGCTTATACATGGAGAGTGGGAAAGAGCGGGCCCTCTGGGTGGGAATCTGGGAGAGCTCAGCATGTGGGAAACTCCTGCTGGGGGCTTGGTGTGTGTGAAGAACTTCAAGGAGGCTAGTTGAGCTGAGACTGTAAGAGGAGAAGGAGCCTCCAAGGCTGAAGGTGGGAGAGTGTGGGGAGACAGGCAAGATTAACTCTGAGTGCCCATCAGGACACTCCACATGCTGCTGGAAACCGTCTAGTGTGTGGGTCTGCTCCCCTCAGTGGGAAGGCTGTCCTGACCCCAGCTTCCCACAGGACCTCCGGGTGCCATCGACACTGGGTCTGCTGGCTTTCTCTGTGGTAGCATGCAACTCTCCTGAGCATTCAACCCCCTTCAAGGCTACTTTCACATGAGCCTTTTAAAAAAGGGGGTGGGGTCCCTGTCCTAGGCACGGCTGGGGATGTAGATCAACTGGAGCACTCCATGGTACAGAATCAGAGTCTCTACCTGTGAGTTCTGGCTTACACTGTGTGGTTAGCTTGTGCCCTTCTGTCGACCAAGAGGTTGGCTGAAGTCAGAGCATGTGGGGCTTGGTAAGCCACAATAAGGAGTTTGGACTTTATTCAAGATACAAAGGAAGACATTGAAAGGTTTCTAGCAAGGAAGTAAAGCAATCTGATCTACATTTAAAAAACCTAACTCTGCTTGCAATGTGGGGAATGGGTTATATGAAAACTTGAGTTGGAAACGGGGAACCAATTGGTGGCTATTGAATTAACTTGGATGAAAGAAAGAGGCTTTAGCAAGACAGTTCACATGGGGAACTGAGAGAAGTAAACAGACTCCATACACATTTAGGAAGTAAAATGATAAGACTTACTAATTGATTAGATGTCAGTAGAATGTGCCAGAAAAACTCAAACATAATGCCCATGTATCTTGCTTAAGCCACTGGGTAAATGGGATTCCATTTACAATGATGGAGGAGGAGGAAGAGTACATACTTTTAGGGGAGAAAAGAATGGAACCCCTTCATAAATGTGAAGGTTGAGATATTTGTGAGGCATTCAAATGATATGTCAACTGGACTATTGGATGTATTGATCTGGAGTCTAAAAGAGAGGTTCAGGTTAGAGATACAAATTTTGGCATTTTAACTGTATACATGGGATTGGAGAGAATATGGAGAGATAAAAGTGGACAGCAGTATAGAATCCTAGATAATGTCAATATTGGATGTCAGAGGAGAGGGGTATTGCGAGGAGTGAGGAAAAGGGGCCAAAGGGGAGGAAAAGGAAAAGGAAGGAAGGAGAAGGGAGAGAGGGACAGGGAGGAAAAAGAGGGAAACTGAGGGAGGCAGGAGAGGACAGAAGAGGAGAGAGAAGGCAAAATGAAGGTTTTTAGGGACAGGAGATACTAGGGCTTTAACATTTTTTTAAATTTAATTTTTAATATAGTTTATTGTCAAGTTGGTTTCTGTATAACACCCAGTGCTCATCCCAACAAGTGCCCTTCTCCATGCCCATTTTCCCCTCTCCTCCACCCCCATCAA
>NC_043700.1:40637062-40638966 GCF_006229205.1 Suricata suricatta | reverse complement strand
GTGGTATATATACACAATGAAGTACTACATGGGAATGAGAAAGAATGAAATATGGGCATTTGTAGGAAAGTGGATGGACCTCGAGAGTGTCATGCTAAGTGAAATAAGTCAGGCAGAGAAAGACAGAAACCATATGTTTGCACTCATAGGTCTAACAGGAAAATAGGAGAAACCTAATGGAGGACCAGGGAGAGGGGAAGAGGGAAAGAGAGTTGGGGAGAGAGAGGGATACAAAACTTGAGAGACTATTGAATGCTGAAAATGAACTGAGGGTTGAAGGGAAAGGGGGAGGGGGGAAAAGAGGTGGTGGTGATGGAGGAGGGCACTTATGGGGAAGAGCACTGGGTGTTATATGGAAACCAATTTGACAATAAACTATTTTTTTAAAAAAAGAGTCTCTTATGGTTTGCCTTCCTCCCTCTCTTTAACTATTTTCCCCCTTCCTCCATTAAGTTTCTCCTGTTCCACATATGAGTGAAAACATAGGGTATCTGTCTTTCTCTGACCAAGGCATTTTTTTGTAAGCCATCAGAAATGATGCAGAGAGAGTTTTTGCTGGTGAGGGAGAGAATTAACTGCAAGAGTGAAGTTGGTGGTCCATGTTAATGGATCATGTCTTTTCCTGAAGTTTTTAAGGAAAATAGACAATGTGTCTTTTTATTCTTTGAGCCTTTTAGCTATACAGTTAGACGCCATATCCTCCCAATTGCATGTTTTTTCAGTGCTCTGTGATGAAACTGGCCTGAATCTAAAACACAAGCTCATTGAGAGTGTATGGGGATGCTTTTCTCGTCTTACACTATCTTTGGTCTGTCTTCTGACTGATAATTGCTCCATCTTTCTGATGAAGACAGGAAACAGAGGGACTAAGTGGCAACACCTGTCTTGTATCTTTGGTTGACACTGCACTATTTGCCTTGAGCAGATTGCTTCCTTGTCCTATTCATACAAATGTATCTGAGAGAATATTGGTGTTGTCCTTTCCAATGTCACCTCAGCTCATTATTAGCTGTGACCTCTAGATACTGTTGTTATCAGTATATACCCTCTGGCATTTCTCCTTGGCAATGTGCCCATCTGTAGTGATTATTCTGGCTGATTCCTCAACATCCATTGTATCCTTTATATCCATTATATCCTAGGTGATTATTTGACTATAACTTTATGAAACAGTTCTCACAAGTGATTGGTTTAGGGATGACTGTATTATCCAATTTCATCCAGCCTGAGGGTAATACAACACACAGGGAGGGTAGGACTGAGGGTGTCCTGGGAAGTGTCCCTCTTAGACCATGCCTGAAGCCCCCTCCTAATAAACTTTTATGTTTCTTTCCTTTAAGTTAATTTGAATTGCTGATTCCTCTGTTTTTCAAAGTCATCCTTCTTCTAACATCTTTCATTGACACTCCTCACCACTGACATCCTTTTGAAATCTATATTCATTAAAGAGCTCTCTTTGAAGATGCATTGATTTCTGTAGATGTCTCCATGTCTTTTTCAACAGTATTAACTATAATTGCATTCCAAGAATTTCTGGTAGTATGGTTTCCCAACATCTTTAAGGGTTCTAGAGTGATAAAATTTCAGGCATTCAGTATATTAGATAATCTGTCCTGTTATTCGTATAGACTATTGAAATGTGTTTTAGAATCATTGTTTTGCTATCTAGACTTCTTTTTCTCAGACTCCCCATGCACCAGACTGCATGCACCAGATGTAATGTGAAGTCTCTTGGCCTGTGACACATCTTGATTTTTGGTTTGGAAATATAGTCATTGTCCTTTTAGAGTTTGTCCATGGCACTGATCTGAATGTTTTTTTTTTTCCATAATATTTTATTGTCAAATTGTTTTCCATACAACACCCAGTGCTCTTCCCCTCAAGTGCCCTCCACCATCACCACC
>NC_043700.1:40572449-40636962 GCF_006229205.1 Suricata suricatta | reverse complement strand
TTGAATGTGTAGATTGCTTTGGGTAGTAATGACATTTTCACAATGTTTATTCTTCCGATCCATGAACAGGGAATATTTTTCCATTTCTTGGTGTCTTCTTCGATCTCTTTCATAAGTTTTCTATAGTTTTCATCATATAGGTTTTGAAACTTGCATTTCAAAAGTGACATGTCTGACTATATGTATTGCTTCTTTCATTCACAATAATAACCTCCAACATGACACAGTCCCTTTCTCCCAAGTTTCCCGTCACTTCTACTTTACCGATTTGTTCTTTCTTGTTGTTCAGAATTAAGTCCAGAGTAGCAGCTCCATTCTTACATCCTTTTCTTTCTAAGAGATGAAACTGTCAGCACCGAGCGTCAGGTAGCTCAATTGGGATGAACCCAGGGGACGTATTTGTGGTAATTCACATGCCTGGAAGAAAAGAGTTTGATGTGAGCTTCAGATCAGCAGAGAAATTGGGTTTATTTTGGACACCATATCAGGAGAAAAAGGACCAAGCCACTGGGAGAAATTGAGGTGATGGAATAGACTGAACCAAGGCTAAAGGCTGTGTTCATTCTCCTCAAGAAATGAAACACTGGCTCTAGGAGACACTGTGTCTGCATTAGGAAGACAGTGTAGAGTGCTGACAGATCCTAGGGAAGATGCAGATCACTTGAGGTTAGGACTGGCAAATATCAGCATAAAATGGAGCCATGGAAGGCATGCATGTTGCTAGCCACTTGCCTGATGTTTTCATGGTGAGCCAGGCGGATCTTGCTGGCAGAGGGGAGAGTGGTGTGTCACCAACCAGGCGCAGAGGGCAGGAGTACTGGGGGCATAGCACCACTTTCTGTAAAGGGGTCAGAAACAGGAGAGTGGGGTGGATTCTAGGGTTCAGCCCTGGACTGGAATATGCCCTGGGTGGGTAAATTACTGGACCCTTTTGCATGTCAGTACCCTATTCTGTAAGATGTGGATAGTAGTACCTGCTCTGTGTGTTGGTGAGAATTGAATTTTAAGGTATGGAAAACACTTAATACAGAACTGGCACAGAGTAAAGACTCAATAAATGAGTAGGACCCAGGCCAAGGAAGAGCAGACTCCAGTCAGGATCAGAGGATTCCTGATGAGGTCTACAGGAAGTGGGAAAATGAAGCCTGGGGTACACAAGGGAGAGAAAAAATATGTAGGAATGAGAAGAAGGGCTTCAAAGAGAGTGGAGGACAGTAATATCATCCAGAAATAGGGCTAAGTGACAGCTACACATCAAGACAGGCCATGACCAGCACCACAGTGTGGAGCTAACACCTTCTGTGTTAGGTCTGAAAATAGAAAGACAACAGTGCCAACCTTCAATGAGCTTACTTTCCAAGGAACAGCTTTCTGGTCAGTTATGGGCATCATACTGCAAAGAGAAAACGTAGGAAAAGGGAAAGGGAAGAAATGAATGTTTGAATTTATTATATATCTAAGTATGACTGGCTTATACCAGCAGTACCTATCATTAGAGGCAAAAGTTTGCTGAGAGAGGTCCTGAGTCTGTGCCCAGCTGGCAATGCATGAAGACCTTGGGCCCCTGTGCACAAAGATGGCTGTGTAAGAGGCTGTGCAGACTCAGGTATAACTACAAAGGGTCTCATATACATAGGGAGCTTAGAGAAGTATTGCCAAGAGCTTTCAGGGAAAACCCATTTAAATAATATTAGTAATTCCAGGAGTTCTCCCACACAGGGAGTGTATGTCCCAGAGTGAACCAGAGACAGGAGACATAGACTGCTGTTTTTTTGGTTATTTGCAAGTTTCCACCCTTGTGCATCCAAGAATGTGAGCCATGCCTTGGTTACAGGTTATTCTAGTGAGTATAATCTTGTAAAGTTATAGCTTCTATGGAAGCATCACTATATATTGCTATATATATGTTATAGTGTAAAATATGTCAGAATTTAGAGGTAACACACACACACACACACACAATTTAAAGAAGAAAACTAACTCATGAAGACTCCACCCAGGTTAAGGACCAGATGAGTGCCTGCACCTGAAAGCCTCCCATGTGCCTCCCCAACACATTCCCTTCCTTTCCCCCAAGGCAGACACTATCCTGACTTGTGTGATAGCATTCCCTTGTTTTTCTTTATAGTCTTCTATCTATTCACATACTGCTAAACATGATATTGTTGAGTTTTGTGTGTTTTTGAAGTTTATATAAATGAAATCATACTGTGCATACTTAAAAATTTTTTTTTCTTTTGCTTCTCAATGGGTTTGTAAGTTTTAGTCAATTCATTATATTGCTGCCTACTATTCCATCACGTGAGTACCTCAGCATTTCCTTACTGACTTTACTGTTGACAGACATTTGTGTATTCTACAATTTTTTTTTACCACCATAAGCAATGGTAGTGTGAGCATTCTTTCATGGCTCCTGGCACAGGAGTATAAGAGTTTACCTAGGGCCTGTAGGAGTGGTGTTTCTGGGACATAGTATATGTGCTGGTCAACTTTACTAGGTAGCAGCACACTGTCAAAGCAGTTGTGCCAATTTATAGTGTAGTCAGCAAGGTGTGAGGGTTTCTGTTGGTCCACATCCTCTACACTGTCACCTGTATTGCATATATAAGTAATTTATATACAAATATAATTGTGTATATACATATATAAACAATGGGTGGATGTATTATCCATTTGTACTTCTATAACAACATACAGAGCTGCATTCTTCAAACATTGTGTAGTGTAGAAAATTTAAAGATTTGCAGTAACAATATTGCCCATATTCAGTTTCTGCTCTTTTATTTACTTGTTTACTTTATTATTTTAGAGAGAGAGTGTGTGTGTGAGTGGGGGAGAAGAGCAGAGAGAGAGAGAGAGAGAGAGAAAATCTCAAGCAAGCTCTACACTCAGCATGGAGCCTGATGTGGGGCTCAATCTTGTGGACCTAAGCTCATGGCCCGAGACAAAAATCAAGAGTTGGTGCCTTATCTGACTGAGCCACCCAGGTGCCCCATCCTTTGGTTTTAGAATATACCTCTGACATAAAACTACAACAACAACATCAGCTCCTCTGTCTGGAAAATTAAATTTTTGATAGGTCATGGGAAATTTCTGAGAGAAGAAACCCTAAAAGTACAGCTGAAGAATGTCTTCACCCCTTTTTGATCAATGCATTCCTAAAGCACTGAATTAGTGCTGAAACTGGCTTTCTCAGCCAGGAAGGCTCAGCTTATCCTGGTAAGAAGTTCTGAACCTTCGGACCTAGTAGTTGCCCTCAGGGAGGCAGGAAGAGATTCCTGAGGTTGTAAATGACTGGTGTTGAATGGCTTAATAAAGGATCCAAGAATACAAGAACCACGCAAACTGATTGGGATTTCATGGACCTCCTGCAGCGTTTGCCACTTCGTGTTCTATAATTGAATTACATGGTGAGGGAGAGTGTGCATAAGTATAGAAGTGTTTTTATTTGGTTGATGGTTGACCGGAGAATTGCAAACATGAAGAGAAGGAGTACACTTTTTACAGTTAATCACAGTGGACTGAATAACACAGTGGCCTCTGCATGTCTGTATTTCTTGGATTCCTAAAAACATAGTTTTTTTTTTTTTGAATAGCAAAGAAATACTTAACATAAAGCAAAATATTAATATAAATAAAGTAAAATAGGAAGCTGTGATGTATAAGAGTTTAAGGTGTTGCTTTATTAGAAAATGTTCACCATTTACTTATTATAAAGTCAGTAAATGAGAATAGTTGAAAAATCTAGATTTACATGAATACATGGCTGCAAATGGTAAGTTTCCTTTATTTTATTTACTTATTAATATAGACATTATTTTTTTAGCAATAGTGTCAGGTTCACAACAAAACTGAGCTGAAGGTACAGGGAGTTCCCATATATCTCCTGGCCCCCTCCCTGCAGCTTACCCCATTATCAATAACCCCACCAGAGAGGTGCATTTGTTACAATCCATGAACCTATGCTGACACATTATTACTGACCATAGTCCATAGTTTATGGGAGGGTTCACTCCTGGAGTTGTACATTCTATAGGTTTTGACAGGTTTAATGATATGTATCCATTATCCATATCATATGGAATACTTTCATGGCCCTAAAAATTCTCTGTGCTCTGCCTATTCATCCCCCTCTCCCTCCACAACCCAAGACTTTATTTACTTTTTTAAAAAGCTCTCAGAGTAGGAAGTTGTTATATCAAAGTGAAATACTAAGATCATATAACACCATTTGCATAATCAAAAAATAAAGGAAAACTAAACATTCCATTAAGAAATTTAAAAGGCAAGCCACAGACTGGGAGAAATTTTTTATTAAACACATATCTGGCACAGAACCCACATCCAGAATACAAAAAGGAATTCTAATAGATCAAGAGTAAAAAGGCAAGCAAGACTCCAAGAAATGAGTAAATGACTTTAACCAAGACTTCACAGAAGAAGATATGCAAATGGTGAATAAGATACTCCACAAACAAAAACCCAAACTACCAAATGTACCTAGTAGCCTCTTTATACCTAGAAGGGATAAAAGAGACATTTGACAATACCAAATGCTGGAATTCTCATACTTTGCCAGTGGCAGTGTTTTGATTGGCTTGGAAAATTTTTGGGAGTTTCTTATAAGGTTAAACATTCACCTTACTTATAAACTAGAATATCCATTCCCAGGCATTAAACCCAAGAGAAAAGAAAACACATGTCTGTAAAATTACTTATAAATGAATAATAGCTTTATTCATAGTAGCCCCAAACTAGAGACTTAAGTCCATCTACAAGTGAATGGATAAACAGAATATGATATATTCATATAATGGAATACTACTCAGCAATGATAAAGGATGCACATGGATCTATGTAAGAACATAAGTGGGTCTCAAAAACATGTTGAGTGAGAGGAGGCAGACACAAACAAGTACATATTATGTGATTCCATCTAAATGTAGTTCAAAACAGAAAAAAACCCATCTAATTTACTATAATAGAGATCAGGACTGTGGAGGTGGATCAGGACTGGAGGAGGGCATGAGGGAAATTTCTGAGGTGACAGAAATGTTCTATACTTAATTTGGGGAGTGTTTCCACAGGCCTGTATGTATTTGTCAAAACAATCAATTACACTGTTAAGATCTGTGCATTTCATTATATGCAAATTTCACCTCCATGAAAACGACCCAAAATACCAATTAAGAATCACACATAAATTATCATAAGCACTTAAACTATCACCATATGATGCTGCAAGTCCTTCTTCACTGCTGACTGCATGAAGATTTTGCTATGAAAGCAGAGGATGCTCCCAGCAGCAGACCCTTGCCTTGCCCTGTATTGAACTGGACACCATGCATGTACCCAGCTGTGACATGTTTTCTTCAACAACCTCACATAATGACACATGTAGACATCTAAGTTAAAAAACAAACAAACAAAAAAATAACATGAAAAAAGACCCCAGGGCAAACCACATTCCTAATCAATGACACATTCACCAGAAGTTTAAATATTTGCCACAGATGGCAGAAATTATTCGGAGGTCTAAACAAAGATGATTTAAGCTGGCATCGTGAATTTACTTTGATAGAGGTCTTCTGTGTGCTAAAATTTATTGTGTTGCACATTTTCATGCTCTTGCTATTTTGCATTATGCTTTTTAACATATTAATATATATGTATATATGCTTATAACAAGAATCAAATGTTTGCAAAGCCTCTGAAGTACCTCTGAGGTTGGGAATGGCTGGTCTAGCTGTACTAACTCTGGGTCGGAGGCCAGGATGCTGCCTTCTGTTTATGCTAAATGGCTTCGTTAATGGCTGGACTGAAGTGTTAACAGTTTAGTGGTAATGGGTAAGCAGGCAGTCTGGGAGACTAAATGACTCCTGTTAAAAAATTGATAATGGCTCTTCCTGGGCAGGCACAAAGGACAGATAAATAAAGAGAGGCTGTAAGCTGTCCTGTGAATCTAAATCATACAGTGTGGAATAAGCTGCTATTTCAACCCATTCTTGGCTGTGTGAACATTCTCTGGACCTCAGTTTCCTCAGGTGCCCTGCCTAACGTACAAGTCATGTGGAGTTCTTGTTAAAATACAGACTATGGTACAGTAGGTATTGGGTGGAGTTCTGAGCTCTGTGTTTCTCATAGGCCCCAGGTAAGGCTGATGCTGCTATGGTCCAGGGACCATAGTGGGTGTAGCCAGGGCCTAGGGGACTCTTTTGGCTCTGGGAGTAAACACTGGTGAATAGCACTCAAACTACTACTTTCCAAGTGGAGCTCTCCGTGATAATTCACCTTAGATTAGGAGGGGAGAAGGTGGAAATCGAAAGGAAATACTGATCCTTCAGGGATGTACTGTCCAATATGGTGGCCATCAACTTCATATGGCTATTTCCATTTAAATGAATGAAATAAAAAATCAAATTCCTAAGTCAAAATAGCCATGTTTTAAGTGCTCAATAGCCATATGTGGCAAATGATACCTAATTGTGTCGTATTCCACAGCACAGAATCAGAACATTTCCTTCACCAGAAAGTTATATTATACAGAACTGCTCTAGGGTACTCAAAGAAAACTGGACATGGGAACAGGCTAGGACCGGAGAACTGGACAGTCTTCCAGAATGAGGAATCTTTCACCCACAGATTTATGAACTAAGCTGAGTGAAGCTGGACACTGCATCTATTGGTAATTGATTAGTGTCATTCTAAACCTCTGGACCTGGAATGGAATACTGTTCTGCTCAGCTCATTTGCAGGTTAGATTTCTGACCTCATGCAGTGCCCTCAGTCTATTTCATGCACTCAGCACACGCATTTTGCATTAGCAAGCTTGGTGGACCTCCAGATCATTCAGAGCTGGGAGGTTCCCTATTTCAGTGTTTTCTAAATCGTATTCTGGGAAGGCTAAGGCATCCCAGGTCTGGGCTCCTTCCTCTGCTTCAAACACATCAGCTTCACTTTTTTTTCCTGGTTTTGATATTGGTTTCCTAGAAAACATGCCTCTGGAAAAAAAAATTGGTCCCACTTTTAAGAAAAGTCTCAAAACCACTGATTCTAGTTCAACTGTTACACTTTTCAAATAATGAAACTGAGGTCCAGGGAGGTGGAGGGTCTGACCTTTCCAAGATCATATTCCAATTAGCAAGAGAGCTGAGATGAGAAGTCATGTGTCCTGACCTGGGCAGTGTTCCTTCCACTGGCTCACTGTTAATTATCTTTGTACAATATGTATCTGGCTGCCCCAGCTAGACTGCTGGCTCCTGGAAGGGAGAGGAGGCCTGAAGCCTTTCTGGTACCCCTGCTGGTCCATTGCCTGGCTTGTGGCTAGGGAAGTAGTACTATTTAGTTGATTGCAGGTTGTGACAGCTTCCTGGGAGCTGAGGTACTGAGGGAAATTCAGAGGCAGGACACCTGCATGTGTCAAGTCTTCCAAGTTTATAATTTAGAGCTAATGCTCTCCACACAGCCAGATTTTCCAGGAGACTGTGATTTGCCCACTCTAAGGACCAGGAAAGGGTCATCAGAAGGTATTAGTGGTTCTTTCTCCCCCTGAACCTGAGCCTCAGAACTGGCCTCCAAGTTAGGCCTGAACTCAGGGGGCTGGAACATGACTAATTTCTAGCCTTCCTCCAGAGCTCAGTGTTTTTTCATTGTTGGCCTCATTAACTATACAATGATGATTGCTGGCTCCCCAGCCAGCTGTCTTCTTCCTTTTTGTTTTTATAGTAGATCTTGCTTGAGCTTCTATCTGTCCCTCCGGTAACACTTCATCTCTATATTCACACATGTTAACCATATGCCAAGGAACAGAAGTTTCTGAGCTTCTCCTAAATGGCACTGATGGGGGATTGGATCCAGTTAGGCCACTGGATGCTGAATGGAGATTGTTAGAGAATGATGTGAGAAACAAAGCTCTGACGATGGAGTGTTCCTTTTAAATTGTATTCTGCCCCAGAGACCTGGGCTGAATGTTCCAGATAGATACAGCTTCTTCCTTCACAAAAGGGTCCCATTTGCCAGGCATGTATAATTTAGGTTAATTTGAAATTTATTCTAAATTTAGTGTTCTCTTTGCTTACTCCCAACATAATGATGATTTATTGGCATATGCATAATGCATGGGATTTGATGAATCCACAAGGGCATTAATATTGTGCATCCTAGGGGCCTTTCTCAGAAGATCTCTGTGCCTCTGGATGTTTCTAGGTGCACCCTCCCTTCCCTTTTGGAGGCTGGCCATGTTACTCATCCAAAAAGCCTAGCAATCCACAGGTGGGTTCAATAATGAGAAATGAAGATGTAGAGGACTAGGGTGGTCATACCATACCTGCTCTTCTCCCTAGTTTGTTTGTTTGGGCTCCCTCTTTTGGAAGATATGTGACAGATACGACTGGTTGGTTCACATAAGACCTATTTCACTTCCTTCTTCCTTGTTTGATAGACTCTAGAAAGCAAAATCCTATATTTCCAACCTCTCTTGTCACCTAATCACCATGTGACATCATTCTGGGCAACTGGGTATTTGTGGAAGTCCAGGGAGAGCTTCCATTCTTGGATACACCAGACTTTGTAAGAATAAAGATTTTGTCTATATTTTAGCCATCTCTCTAATTCCTGCTTTGTGAGGGGGAAACAGTGCTTGAAAGTGTAGACTTTTTTTTTTTTTTTTTTTTCCGAGAATGGGAATGAAAGCTCCACGTTAAGGATGATAGAGTGAAAAGAAAGGAGAATCCTAGTTCTCCAGTGAAAGTTTTGAGCAGCTGTACTGCTTTCTCTGAACATCTTATTACCTGAGGAAATGAACCCTACTTTTTTAAACCAATATTTGTTGTATTTTAGATGAGCCTTAGTCAAATACATTTTGAAATGATGAAGGATATATGGAAAAAGTTTCAACACTCCACTTTTCCCACAAAGGAATTTCTTGGCTAAGACCATATAGTTACCAAGAAGAGTCCTAGATTAGAAGTCAGGATTTTAGGTTCTAGTCCTGGATTTACTATAAACTTGGACCCATAAGCTCTTAGAACCAAACATCCTGCAGAAAATGAGCAAATTATTTTCTGTATCTGTATCCTTTTCTGTAAAATGAGACTGTTGGGCCGTTTCTGACTTTGCAAAGATTACAAGGAGCCTTCCCAGTCCAGCAGGAAAAAATAAATTGTGAAATCTTTTTTTTTCTCAGTACTCCTTAGGCTTTTTCACCAATGGCATTCTATATGTACCATTTTTCCATATAATCCAGCTGAGTTGCTACAAAATGGGCAGGAATATTATGTAGGTACCAGAATCCTGTGTGATAAACCACCTTCCAAAATTTGGTGACTTACATGAAACAGCAACTATTAATATTTCTTGTGATCCTATGGATTGTCTGGCAGGTCTGCTAGTCTTGCCTAGACTCACTCATATAGCTGCATTCAACCTTCAAAACAGTGGAGTGTTCCTCTTAACCTGTGTTGGTGCTGGTTTTTGTCTAGGGCATCTTGATTCTCTCTGCTTGACTCCTCCATCAGGATAGGCTGGACTTCTTTATATAATGACTTTGGGTTCCAAGAGGATGAAATAGAAGCTATAAGACATTTTAAGGTCTAGGCTCAGAAGTTCCTAAATGTCGCTTCTACCACATTCCATTCAGAAGACTTTTAAAGTCTTAGTCCACCATAGTGTCAGAGTTATGTCCTTGATCTTGTGTTTAGCATCAAGTCTAGATATAGATGAGTTCCTTTGTATATTGCTGAACCCATTGGGCCACAAACGATTAAGAACTGCAAATTAAAAAAACATGTTATCTACTACTCACACACCCAATTTACAACCTACCAATAAGCAATAGGAAGAAACAATAGAGAGGCAGAGAAAGGGCCGTCCTAGTAGGCAGACATACCCAGACAAAAGGCAGAGGACAGGAGGGGTACACTGGTTCTCAGAAACTCTGAAATCCAGCCACACACATGTTGCCAGTGCCCCAGCCTGAGGAGCCCAGAACTTCCTTTAACTTGAGCCCAATTCTGCTTTCTTAGAGTGGTCTCCTAATCCCTTGAGATTCTTAGCTCTGGTCTCCATCCTTTGCATTCTGGCTCTGTCCTTTGGATTATTGACTCTGTGTTCTGAGATGTCCTTCCTTTTCTGGAAGGAGTGGTCCATGCTTTTAGTTGAGAAGCTTTTTCAATCTGCTTCCTACATATGGAAAGTTAGAATGGGGGCAGAGGTCTCTTTTCATTCTGAACTGTCTTTTTTTTTTTTTGATAGAACTGATACAGTTCCTCTAAAGGTTTCATGAGTTTTCTATGTATGAGATTACTGTCCAGTCCATTTGATAATGCCACAGTTGACATTTCTTCTGAAGCAGACCTCTCTCCATCTTCAGCTGTGAGTCATGGTACTGTGAATCCTTAGAAAGCCTTGAGTCATGCTGAAAAGGCTTATGATGCATGGTTTCATATTTTCCTGAATTCTTAACAAAGGGTTTAATGGCCACGCTCTTGATTTGACCTTTTATCCAAGACCATTTCTTACTTCAAGAGTCTTTGACTGGCTAGAGATACTACCTTAAGCTCTCTATATTTTATCTAAATTCTCTTGAAAACTGAAAGGAGTTCCTTATTAACTCATTTCTCTCTTCATGTACTTCATGCAGTTAAAGTTAAATGGTACTTTCTACACTCTGCCTGGAAGTCTCTTCAGCTAGATCCAGAAGTTCATTAATGTGATGGTCAGTATTTTATATCAACTTGACAAGGCCAAGTGGTGCACAGATTATACATTATTTCTGGATATGTTTCTGAGGATTTTTAAGGATGAGATTGAAATTAATTGGTGAATCCAGTAAAGCATATTGTCCTCCTAGTATGGGTGGACCTCATCTAATTCTTTGAGGGTCTGGACAGAACAGAAAGGTGGGGGGAGGAAGAATTCACCTTTTTTTTTGGTCTGTCTGCATGGGCTGCTACATCAGCCTTCTGCCCTTGGACTGCGATTGATATCATTGGCTTCCCTGGTTTGCAGGCCTATAGCCTTGGACTGGAATTATACCATGGGATTTTCTGGATTTCCATCTTGTAGACAGTGAATTGTCTCCATAGTTTCATGAGCCAATTCCTCCTAATAAGTCTCTTCAAATATAGAGGTATATCTCCTATTGTTTATGTTCCTTTAATAACACTAATATAGTTAGGAATCATTTCTACCTTCCACAGCACCTCAGTACACAGTTTTGCCAGCATTCTACTTCTATATAATATGAATCACCCATTTTTCAGCCTCTAGAAATTGGTAGCTGGAATGGATAATTACCATACCTAATGTTAAAATACGTGACTGGCAGAGGCTGGAATGATAGAAGGAGATTGTTAGTAGAGGTTGGAAGAGTGGAAGGAAGTTAGTACTGGAGGCTGTCATCCCTGGGCATGTCATATGTTGGCAGTGTAGGAGCAGGTCAGTGGTCTTTTAGTTCACATCTAAGGAATTGTGTGCAAGGTTTGTCACTCCTATCTGGATCTGATTCAGATGATGATAGGGTTCTGAACTTCAAAGCAGGTACCAAAATGGGATTAAGCCCCTTTTCAGATCAAAGTTTCATGAGTACATTCAAGGGATGTGAATCATTGTGGTCAAAGGGTAGATTGTTTCTAAAGATGGCCACAAAAATCCTTCCACTGTGCATGCTTTCTTACTATCTTGCAATGTGACTTTGCCATTTCTTCCATCAAGAGGTGGAATCTCTTTTCCCTCTCCTCAAATATAAGCTGGCCCTATGTCTTGCTTGGACCAGTAGACTAAGGTGGAAGAGAACTTGCATACCACCTCCTGCACAAACCCCCTTGTGGGGCATAAACCACCTTGAAAAGAAGTATGACTATCCTTCTGAGAAAACAGTGTAGAGATGAGAGCCCTGCCTACCATCAGAGCTAACCATCAGACAGGTGCATGAGGCCATCTCAAGTCATTCAGCCCCCACCGAGCTGCCCTAAGACTGCCGCCATGCGAATAGCTCCAGCCAGCAGCTCAGGAAGCAGGATGCCCAGTTGATCCAGACAGCCCAGAGCATCATGAGAAATAACAGATTGTTGTTGTTTCAGTCCTTTGGGCTTCAGAGTAGTTTGTTATGTGGCATCAGATCACTGACACGGGGTGGAGGCCTTGTGTTCTGGATTTCAGAATCTCTGTTTTCTTAGTGCTTATGAAAGTGGCAGTTTTCTTTGCAAGACCCAAATTACCTGGAAGCCCAGAAATTATCTTCCTAAACCTTTCCACTGGGGCCCAGCAGGTGTTTAATAGCTCTCCCTGGAGTCCCCCAGCCCTCCCTTCACAGCAGCCTGTTCCCTGTGGACTTGAGGGGTATAGTGAGAGCAGTCACAACAGCTGGTGGGAACAGCTGCAAGACAGAAAGGCACTGGAGGTGTAATTACTTAGAAGTGAGCAGGGGTGCTTGGGATCAAGGCTGCACCCACAAGTAGTGCCTGGGAGGGGCAGGTGGCCCTGGGGAGGCCTCTTCCCCCTCAGGGAATTCACTAGCATTCAGGTACTTCCCATTCCTTAAGTAAACCCTGTGCTTTCCTGTCTCCACGCTTGCCTGATGCAGTTCCCCTGCCTGGAATGCTCCATCCCTCTTGTCTACCACAGGGAATCTTACTTCATTTTAAAGACTCACTCACACATCTTCTCTGTGATGCTTTTTTTAACCTGCCTGGTCAGAGTCAATCGATCCTTGCTCTGCTTCCACTGTGCACTCCTTGGAATGTTATTAGCTCTTACTATAGTCTGACTTATCTACTGGGTCCTTGACTAGTTAGGCTTACATTTAACTGAGTATGACAGAAAACTCCAAAGTAAGTATATTATGCAGGTAGAGCCCCTTGCCTCATATAGGAAGCTTGGAAGTAGTGAGTCCCAGGGATGGTAGCCATCCACCCCCTCCCCTGCGGCTATCAGGGCCTAGATTTGTCAGTTTTTGTGCTCTCCTGAGTATATGTTCCACCCAAAGTTCATCTCAAGGTCAAAGGTAGCTGCTGGAGGTCCAGCATTCACATCCATATTCCAGCTGGCTGGAAGGAGGAAGGGCACATTCTTTCCCTTTCAGCATGTTCTTTAAAAATTGTACACATCTCTTCTGCTTATGCCTTTGGCTCAAGATTGAGATGAAGCTGAGAAATACAGTCTTTAATCCCAGCTAAAGCCTAAGTTGTACTTCTAAGAAAGAAGGAGATGATTAATATCGGGGGTCAATTAGTGGTTTTTATCTAAGTGCTATCTGTCTTCCTCATTAGAATGACCTTTTTGAGACTTGAAAATATACCCCATTCATTCATGTTTTCCCCATATTGATCAACTCTGTGCCTGATGCATGATAGATGTTCAATGAACAATGACATAGAAAATTTACTTACTGATTAGAAGCCAATACTCCAGGAGGAGTAGCATAATTCGTTAATAATAACTCTGTAGAAATTTGTCTCTGATCTCAAAGTCCTGGCTACTTACTTTCTTTTCTATATTTCTGTATTTCTCTCTGACTTCTTTATGTCTATTTTCTCTTGCCCTTGGGTTTCTAGATCCTGAAACTATTAATAAATCTTCTTACATATTTTCCCATGGGCAGCCCAGAAGATCTATAAACTGGAAGGTGGGTGTTGCTTTCACTGGTGAGCAGATGGTGAGGGTGTATGTGTATCTGAAGTGGAGGTCAAGAAACCTGGGTTATACTTTCAGTTTGGCCACCAGGTAAATCTGCTATTCTGGTAAATCATGTTTATTATCTGTAACTTGGTTTCTTCTTCTGTAAAATAATAGAGTTATATACTATCCAAATCCTAGAGCTTCAGAATATACACAGCCCAATAAAGACCATGTGTATGTTATCTGTATGTGTATGCATATATGTGTGTGTGTGTAAATTTATTATATGTGTATTTTTTATTATATATATTTTATTTTATATATTCACATATAAGTGTATACATAAGAAATAAAGTTGCAAGATGTTATTATATGTAGATGTGGAATAAGTAAATAACTACTAAAAAGATTCTTTGTACACTCCCCCCTGCAACTGGTTACCAAATAGGTATTCCAAAATAGGGGTAGGATGAGACCTGATCTCCACCTTTTTCCTCCACCTACAGTGTTTCGTCCTGAACTGCCTGTGCTGTAGCTCAGAACCTAGAAGCGCTTCTCAGTCCTGAAGTATGACTTGCAGTCATTTCCATGGATGGGCCTGGAATGACAGTGTGATGGATGTTGCTGTCACTGCACTGAGATGGGGAAATGTTTTCACTGGCTGGCTATGGAAGCCTCCCTGCCATAGATCTTCTAGGGTGTTAGAAGCTTGACAGATATGGACTAAAGGTGGCCCGCAGGGCCCTGGGGTTGGGACTGGCTTAGTTATCCACCTTTGGGGTATTTTCAAACACTGTTTTGCCATTAAAGAACTTACTGTGTCATAAAAGTTTGGAGAAGGGAAGATAGAAATAAATGAGGAAGGAGGTCAGAAGCCCACACAAGGCAAGTAGATGGGTTGAACAAGCTCTCTGTGACCTCTTTGCCCACTGCCCTCCTCTGCCTGGGGGATGTGGCAGAGTGGACAGGAAAGTGATCCTTTTAGAAAGCCAGTGAGTATCAAGAATGGTCTTGTGAGACCCCATCCCAAGATTTCCTGCAGGCACAGCTACCATGACTCTTCCACATGCTCCATCTATGTTTGTAGAGAAGCCAGTGGGAATGAGGGGAAGCAAGGATCCCATTGTGAGATGAGGAGAGGCTAAAGTTAGTGCCTGGATCAGGGGTCCACAGCAGCCTGGACATTGCTAGAGGTGAGCTGCAGGCTTGGCTAAGAGTCTCAGCAGTCAAAGCAAAGAGGAAAACAACACAAATGAGAAGACCCACCATGTTCACTTTCAAGGTCAGAATGCTACTCTCATCCTACATGATTAGGAGAGCACAGCTTTTCTGCCACAAAATGCATCCTTTTGAAGGGTGAAGTTTGACATCTTTAAACTCACTGCTATTATGCACAGGGCACAGTATGCCCTCCTGTTTCGTCCCTCTAAGGGCAGGATAACAAAGCACAATTCCAATAAAAAAAATAGTGCAGAGAACAAAGCCACATAATTTTTAAAAAAGTTTTTAATGCTTATTTAGTTTTGAAAGAGAGAGAGAGAGATGAGTGGGGGAAGGGACAGAGAGAGAGAGGGAAGCACAGAATCTGAAGCAGGCTCCAGGTTCTGAGTGGTCAGCACAGAGCCTGATGCAGGGCTTGAACCCACGAACCATGAGATCATGACCTGAGCTGAAGTTGGACACTAAACTGTCTGAGCCACTCAGGTGCTCCGAAAGCCACGTAACTTTAACCTGGAACAATCAGAGCCCTCTTTATGGCTCTCCCCTTTCTCCAAACTTCTTTGCTTGGGTCTTTACCCACAGTTACTCTCTGCAAATTGGGTTCTTAAGGCTAAAAAGAACCAAGAAATATTCCTGATCTAGAAAGTGATACCAAAATGAGGGAATTGATCTTCTTGGGGAGCTCTGCAAGAGAGAATACATAAGCCTCCAAAGAAATACAATTCTGCAATGTGAAGGGGTTGTCCAGGGGAGGGAAGGAGCCCTCCACTACACTGTGCTGCCTTTGGCTGCCTCCTCTTTCTTGATGTAGGATAAGAACTGGGTAGAGGCCCTGGAGGTAGACTGGGGAGAAACTGCTCCCTGAAATACTCATGGAGAAGTATTTCTAGCCCCTGTGGCAGGAAAGTCTGGGCTGCAAAGAGCAGATACTGATTCCAAACCCTGGTTCTTCTGAGGGGTGGCAGGAAAATAGCCTGAACATGGTGCTGGAGCAGATATCAGCCCTGGAACGTCCTTGAAATGTAAAATTGTGAGTATAAAGGGAGCTTGGGGATCAGCAGGCTCCATCCAGAGAAGTTAATTACATGGCCAGTTCCACTAGATGAAACAAAAGAGACCAGGCCGCATAAACTGTTCCCCAGCAACACTGACTGCTAATGGCCCCTCCTGCCATGGCTGTGCTCAGTTCTGGCAGGGGCAGCCACGGGATGGTGAGGTCAGAGCCAGGGTTCTGGAGAAGCAAAGCAGACAGCTCCTTGAAGTTAGGGCAAATGCTAGGACAGAACCAGGAGTTTTAAAAAGGCAGGATGGGGTATCTGTACAAGAGGGAGACAGAAAGAAAAAAAGAGGAGAAGAAAGGATGAATAGGAAGAAGAAACCAGAGCAGAAAGATCAGGAGACACGGCCAGGTGCTGCAAACTTAGCACAAATCCACCTGTTTTGGAAAGGGAACCTAAATGTGTAATTGAGAAAAATCCTGGAATGTTCATGGCTCTGCCATTTAACCTCTAAGGAAAAGGCAGTGGTAGGAAGCCCAGAGATACTATCTTTCCTAAACTAGTTTGATCATGGTGGATGCTGCATCTCCAGTGGCAAAAGCTGTCTGGGGACCAGCCTCTGGTTGGCAGGCAGGTCCCAGGCCAGGGCCTATGGCAGCTTTATGCCTCTTGAGTCTCTCCTGCAGAGGGGCAGCATGCCTTCAAAGGAGAAATCCTGGGTTAGGACTCAGGACAGAAATATACTCAGGATCCTGGGCAAATCACTTACTTCCTTGTGCCTCAGTTTCCCACCAGTAATATAGGAACTATTCCCTTACTCATCTCTTTACATTTCTGCCAAGACCAAATGAGACCCTTGTCTTCATTTATCCATTCATCCATTCATCCCACCCACCCTCCCTCCATCCATACATCTATTGCATGAAACTTTATTGAAAACTCAATTGTACCAGGCACTGAGCTGAGTAGTAGGGCTACACATTGATTAAGACAGAGTCCTTATACCCAAGAAACTCATTCTCATGGGGAAGTGACATATATGGACACATCCTAAAGTTCAGTGGGATAAATACCTAAGGCATTGACCTTATCTGTGCTGGGGTAAAGGCCAGTCTCCTCTGCATGACTTATAAATGTCTGATGACCTGGTCTAGCATCAGCATCTGCCCCAACAGCCTCTTTTACTTGGCCCCACATTCCTGATACACCGAACATTTGTGCTTTTCCACAGCACTGTGGTCTGTGTTGTTTTCCAAACCTGAAATGCCAATTTTATTCCTACTCATTGTCCTTATTCTCACTTCCAGACTTGGTTCAATAATCTTCCCCACTCACATCACCAGGCTAGGCTAGATGCTTGCCATCTTATTCATAAATTGTCTTTTTTCATGACTCTTTCTTTTATTACTATAGATGTATCAGGGGATAAATCCATCTTAACTCATGCTTATTTCTCAGTCTACAACACATAGTAGAGGAAGTCTTTAATGAAAGCTTATTGAACTGAACTTAGCATCTCTGACATCACAGGGGAAAGACAGACTGAGGAGTGAGGGAAGCCACTCATGAACTCGGTCTTGTTGTATGTATAGGGGTTAAAGGGGGAAAGAATGGAGAGAAGAGTGTTCCAGATGGGGAAACATATGCAAAGGCCTGGGATATTAGACCAGGTGCCTTGGTTAGGGGATGTGAGTTATAGGATCTGGGAGAGGGGCAGCTGCAAAGGTGAAGAGTGTGGTAATTAATTTTGTGTGTCAACTTGACTGGGTCACAGAATGCCCAGATATTCCATCATTCTGGGTGTGTCTGGTGTTTCTGGGTGATATTAATGCTTGAATCAGTAATGTGAGGAAAGTAGATGGCCCTCTCTAATTTGGCTGAGCCCCATAAAATCAGTTGAAGGCCTGAACAGAACACAGGGGCTGACTTCCATTAAGTATGGGGAACTCCTTCTACCTGATTGCTCTGAGCTGGGACACCAGTCTTTTTCTGCCCTTGGACTTGAACTAAAACATTGGCGCTCCTTGAATCTCTAGGCTGTTGGCTTTTAGATTGGAACATATACCTTTAGCTCTCCTGGTTCTCAGGACTTTGACCTTGGTCTAGAACTATACTCTTGGCTCTCCTGGGTCTCCAACTCAATGGTTGCAAATATTGGAACTTCTCAGCCTCCATAAGCCAGTCCCTTGTGATGAATCACTTGTTCCACACACACTCATGCACATATGCACAAATGGCACACATATCTTGCTGGCCCGGTTTCTCTGGAGAACAAAGGGGATATCCTAGAAGGCTTGTAGGCACATTTAGATGATGGGGAAGCACAGAGGGTATTAAGTTCAGGGGGACACAATGAGGCCTATACTTCTCCATCACTGGCACCAGTGCAGGAAGTCTGCAGAGGGGCCTTTTTCAGCCGCTCTGACCCCCAGGCCTCTTTCTTTGTCCTAGGGACTACTGCCTTTGGGTTGCCTCACTCCTGAGCCTGAAAAGCTGCCTCCTGCCACCTGGGGTGCTCCAGGCCATTTTTCTCTTCCCTGGGGTGCCCTGGCCTTACTTAGTTGTAAGTAGTCCCTGGAGATCCCTTAAAGGGACTGGACTGTAGCCACAATATGGACTTACTCTGGTAGAATTAGAAGCCCAAACCTTCATGCCGTGGTCTCCACAATGTTTTTACGCTTGCTGTGCTTTTTTGGCTGTTTTCCTGTACTAGCTGGTCAAATCTCTTTAAATATTCCAATTGCCTCAGTTGTTCCAGGAGGTATCAAAGTCATAATTAGTTCCTATGTTTGAACTAGCGCTTTAAAGACAGGTAACAGTTCTTTGGGGGCAGAGACAGGCAGCAGCAGTCCAGGGGATGCAAAATCTCCAAGGAGGGGGTGCTGCAGAGGATGATGCCGGAGCCACCTGCTCCAACTGGTTTTATCCACTTGGAGGGTGTCCTAGCTGAGACAAAACCTTGGGAAGTGCTGTGTTATCTCAATAAAGAGTCCCTTTATAGCCTGTCACTTGGCAAAGCATTATTCTTGGCAGGAAGAGACTCTCCTTTTCCTTAGATTTTGTGGAGTTGCCCCTAGGTTTGAATTTTGGCACTCCTGCTGCATGGTTGTGCCCTGAGGTCATCTCCTGTGGGTCAGAGCCTCGAGCCTCACCTTCTTCATCTGTGAAAGAGAATTGTGCTCAATTCACAGGCTGGTGGTGAGGATCGTTTAATGAGGAACATGTGTGAAGGCATTCACCATGTGGGGAATGCTCCATAATATCAACTTCCTTCCTCCTTTGTCTTCCAAATCTGGAGAAAACTCTCTAGATAAAGCGATCGGTCCTTCCCTATGGACCCCCTTAAGAATTCTTTTATTTCTCTATTTCATTTATTCTGAAAATGTTTGCTTCCTTTTCTATAATGGAATCTGAGGTAATGGCTGCAATATTGCAGGACTGGTGTCCTTTGCTAAGCCCGCAGCCAGTGAAAGCCAGTGGGAATAGACTGAGCAGTCAAACTCATTTTTAGAATGTAGTTTAGTACTTGAACATCTAGGACCAGACTCCTGCTGAGGCAGAACTATGACTCTGGAAATCTCTCTTTTACTTTTGTTCACAAATGTAAGAGCCCCCTACAGAGGCCAGGGAAGGATGCAGGGAGAGAGGAGAGATATTCAGGTTCAGACCTTGTGGGTGGGCAGTTTTGCCTTCTCTCATGTGACACGTAATTGTTGAATTTTGACTATTCAATCCATTTTGAGTTTGTGCTATCCATCCATCCATCCATCCATCCATCCATCCTTCCATCCATCCATCCTTCCATCTATCCATCCTTCCATCCATCCATCCATCCATCCCCAAGCTTATTTAGAGACTAACATCATGATTCCTGTTCTGGTACTCAGTCTGCAGAGAAAGAAGCTGCTCAGTGTGATAAATAAGTGTGACAGAGGCATTTGCTGGACAGGAGTTATAGGAGGATTCCCAGACAAAGCAGGAATTTGTCAACACAATAAAGGGTGGCATGGGGATGGGGAGAGAGCCCCCAAAACAGAGAGATGATTTCGTGCAAAGCTTGGAGGCATAAGAAATTCTGGCATGTTCAAGAGACTGGAACTAGTTCAGGCTGGCTGGAAGGTAGAGCCAGAGAAGGGACTATGTGGGCAGTGTGGGTGTAAGGATGTGTGCATGTTTGGGGAGTGAGGACAGGTAGGCCTGGGGTGGTGTTTTGGGAGCACAGTATCTGAGAGGGTGGGATTTGAAACTGGAGAAATAGAGTCCAGATGATAACAGGGTAGTACAACTGTGTTCTGTAAGTAATGGGGAGTTGGTGGAGGATTTTAAGCAGGAAAGTTATGAAGTAACATTCCTTCATTGATTATTATTTTGTGTCCAGTAATGTGGATATTCAAAGAGGTATAATAAGGATGTTTCTTGCTTTTGTGGAGCTTAAGGTTTGATTGAAACAGCATGTACAGTCAATGCCCTTTTCCTCTTTTCTCTCTGGATCTGTCTACTCATTTGCAATATGAGTATTTTGGCTAGGTCTTCTCAAGCCATGAACCCTTGCCCATGGACCTGAGGCAATAATGCAAGCTAGACTTGTCCTTTGCTTTCCAGGGCATAGGCCTGGGTCGCATCCCTTGTCACTGGCTAGAGGACTGCTGTGAAGGGACAGACACCTCCCCAAATCCTAACTGAAGGGTCGGTCCCTGTCTCCTACGGCACCCACATGTCACCACATGTCAATTAACCAGAAATGATGATTGCCTGAAGTACCTGAACCCAGGTATGCAGGGATACCTAGGAGGTCACATTTAGTCCTCACTGTTGTTCATATGCCCCAGGATAAATCATGGCCTCTTTCTTCCCTGGGGAGCTTTCTAGAGCCCAGCATACTTCCTATTTGAGCCACCCCTTCTCTTCACAAACCATTAGGTGAAGAGGAACCACAGGGTGGAGGAATTTAGAGATGGAGGAGAGTGGTGGCTAGGTACAGAGATGACTCCCCTTAAACTTCTATCTGAGACCTTCCCCAGTCCTTGCCTGTGCATTTGCATTCTTCCTGCCTGGCTCCCAGAAGGAGCCTGGCCCACCTGCACACCCTGCCAGTGCTTCACTCCTCCTGCACCTCTGCCTGTGCTGGGCCCTGTCTCACTCCTGCCCTTGCTTCCAGCCTCCCCTCTGACAGTGCCTCCTGGGGGGTGGGAGGGGGAGGGGAGAGGACAAGTGGCCTGGACCAGGTACTTCCTGCCAGTGACCCCAGCTGCCATACCACTTACCTGTTTTGTGTCTGAATTTCTTACTTTGGTCAGTCACCTCCTTCAGAGTGTACACACTTCTTATTCATGTTGCACAACAGAGTCAGCACTTTGTGATTGGTGGGATCAAGCAATGGGAAAGCGGTTTATTTGCTGAGGGTTGAGAATATATCAGGTATCTTAGTCCCTTCCTTTGTGAAGGGGCAGAGAGAACTCAGTGTGCCTGAAGTAAGATTATGCAATAAATAAAGTTTGTTTTCAGTGATGGCCCCAAAGCCTCTATTTCGGTGGTCTTTACCTTTCCTTCATCTATCCTGGCTTCTATGTATGGCCTTTAGATGTGATCCCCATCTGTCAAGTTATCTTTCCAGACACTGTAATTTATAAATACTCACATGGGAAAAGGCCTTGCTTAACATAAGCGGGTGAATTATGAGTCGTAGATCTCCAGGATTATGATATCACCTCATAGCACCTCCCCCTGCCCAGAACAGTCTGGGCAGTGCAGACAGTGGGTGCCACCTGTGAACTCTCTGATGGCAGGCACTGCTGTCTCTCAGTGCCTGCCTCAGGGCTATGTACAGGCTGGATAGGTACAAGGCAAGCCATAAAGCTTCTTGAGTGAATGAATGGAGATTCCATTATTTAATGAATGAGTGCAGAGTCCTCTATTCCCTTCTGTATTTTAACCACAGCCAAAATGGAGTTCTTATTTTTTCCCCTCAAAAATGTAAATCCCTGAGATTCTTAGCATTCTTGAATGATATTTTCCTTCTCCTGGTATTGGAAAAAAGGCAATCCACCCAGATACTTAAAGAGGTACTCACAGTTCTTGTTGGAAACCCTGTATGGGATAAATGATGCTAATTTATGCATATTTATAGGCAACTAACTCCATACCCTAGTGAGCTACATAGCCTTGTAAGTTCAAAGTTGACCTTCCAACAATAGGAGCAGAATTTTAATTGAAAAAGGTAAAGCAGGCATCTGGCAGATGTGGTTTGTTTAGGGGGGCATTCTATTAAGGAGTCACTGAAATGGCTCTGTAGCTGTTGTAACAGATTCTTATTTAAATGAGATTTCACTTTTCTTTTTTTTAATAAAGAGAAAATCGCCTATGTTTGCAATGTTTTTCAACAAACTGAGATTTCTCTTTTAAATCATAATTGATTTATTTTGTAATGCAATATTGTCTAACATTCACAGGCTTATTTGAATAAATTATTCATGAGCTGCTTGTGTGTGTGTGCACGACATGCCAGCCCATGTCTGCTGGAGCTCCGTGGGCTCCCTTCTTGCCACTGAGGTCCGGGAAACCAGCACAAACCCAGCGAACAACATCAATCAAAAGCCAGAGCAGGCTGTTCTTAACTAAAGCCAGAGGACTAGGTTATTAATAAAGACACTTGATGGATCTCATTTCTAATGGGGGGTGGGAAGGGTGGAGTCAGGAGGTGGTGCCCACTAATGTACCTGTCCCATGTTATTATCCTAAGGTGAACTTCCTTGTAATCAGTTACATTGTGAAAGTAGGTACATCAGGTGCATACAGAAAGGAGAGCATATTTATTGATTTCTTTACATGGATGAAATAACGTCTCTGAGGGTCTTTTTGTCCAGTTGGGCAAAATACTATAGCCTGGGTGGCTTAAACAATGGAAATACCTGCTCATATTCTGAAGTCGAGAAGTCCAAGATCAAGGCACTAGCAGATTTCAAATGTTTGCTTCTTCTTTTATACGGGTGCTAATCCCATTTATGAGTGCTGCACCCTCTGTCCTAGTCACTGACCAAAGGCTGCACCTCCTAATACCAGCACATTGTGAGTCAGAGCTTCAACATATGGATTTAGGGAGGACATAGACATTCAGCCCACAGCACCAGGTCTCACTTTTATGATTCAGAATGTAGAATGAAAGCTGATCCCAAATTTGGGAGGCCCGTGAAAAGGACAAGGGTCTGAGAGTAAAAGATGCTATGAATACTGCCCCTGCCAAGCTGAGGTCAGGAAGGACTCTCTGGGAACAAATGGTCCACCCCCAGCCTTGATGGTCTGAGCAACGTCACGGTCACCGGGTGAGTGTGAGCCCAGGCAACTCCTTCCCCTGGGGAGTAAACTGCCTGGCCCTCCTTAGCCTGAGCATTTGCAGGCCTGTATTCTCTGGCTGCCGGCCTGGGGCCTGGAGGTCTGAGAGGACAGCCTGGGGAAGGGCTCTGTATGACTCCAGTCTTGGCCTCACTATTGGGCCCTTCAAGGAGGCTGTGACTTCTGCTGTATTCCAGTGAGCAGGGATGGCATGGGCCTTCTCTCCTTCCCACTGAAGAGAAGGTTGAAAGGCCTTGAAGGACTCTCTGGCGGAGTCCCTGCTCCAGAGCGGCTGCCAATTGCTAGAGCAATCCCCAGATCAGTATAGCCTCCACAGGGCTCTTTTATTATTTTTTAAAAATATTAATAGAACTAATTAAATATAGAGGTGTGCTCTGGCCCTAATCTGCGGCTTCTCATCTTTCCTCCCCTCCCTCCTTCTTCCCGCTGGGGCCCAGTGTGTATTGTCAAAGTGGCAAGTGAAAAGGAAAGGAGAAAACCAGGGAGATAACACAGAATTGGTATGCTGGGCGAAGGCTGCAGACACAAGGGACTTCTTTTAATCCAGTCCATTAATCAATTTCTCCGTAGAAATTGAATTAACTGTCTTTCATCAACATCACATCCCAGGACTTGAAAACATGGTGTGCACACAGGAATGTAAATGTGGCAGGGCGTATGTCTCCCTTCCTGTGTAGGTGAACATGTGGGGCTCTTGTTCTTTGGTCCAGTGCACGGAGAGCAAAAAAAGCCTGGCAATCAAAGGGGCTAGCGGTGGTCGTTGGCCTTGAGCCTGAGCCACTGAAGCAATCTGCCCTTTTTTGTTTCTTGCTCGCTGCCACCAGAAGGACTTCCTACTCCCATCCCTCTTTAACCTAAACACATTCACTGTGGAGTACCAGTCTCACTGTAAGATTTTTTTTCTTTGGGCTTGAGTAGCACCAAAAACAACTGGCCCTTGTGTTGCCGCACCCCCCCTGTGTCCTTCATTCCTGTGAACATAAAGCTCTTTCTCTGGGTCAGCAGGCTCTGGCTTGTACTGGGAATCCATCAATGCAGGTATGAAAGGATCTCTGTGGGTTTCTGAGATAAAATTCAGACACTGCTGTATGTGAATGAGGATGCATCTCCAGAGAGAGGTCAACCACAGAAAATTCCTTGGAGATTTCAGTATTTAATTCATTTAATCAGTTAACTAATAGATATTTATTGGCTGTCTGCCAGGTTCCAGGGCTTCTGCTGGGTCTCAAGGGCACAAAGAAAAACAAAACAAAACAAAACAAAACAACAAAATAACAACAACAACATCCCCCCCGCCCCAGACAATTGGGTCTTTGTCCAGATAATCTAGTGAGGGGAGACTGGTAGAGTAAGAATTCACAATCCACTGTAACAGATATTAAAGTGGAATTTTTCAGTTTCTGGGATAAGGATGGGGAGCAGATGAAGGAGTGATGACTTGGGCTGATGGGGCAGGAAAGACCCCATAAAAGAGGTAAACTGTGGAAAGACAAACCATTTGCTAAGGGAGAGAGGGCTTGGAAGCAGATCCCAAAAGAAAGAATTTCATTCTCCTTCACTTTCCAGTCTCCATACAACAATCTGACAGAAATGTGATCATGCCATTCCCATGCTTACCCAACCCCAGTGACATTTCATTGTCCTCAGAAGAGTATAAAACCTGCTTTACCAGGGAGACCTCTGCAGCCACATCCAGGAGGTGCCCCTGATGCTCTCCTCAGTGAAGGCTGATGTGGCTTTTTCCAGTGTGGTCCAGCCTCAAAGGTTTCACTTCTGCTACTCCTTCTAACTAGAATACCTCCACGCCTGTTCTGCCATTGCCTGGCTGAGTCCAACTCAGTCTTCAAGCATCTAGAGGACAACTTGCTTGTCCCCTCCCCTTATCTCCCCTAATGGGCTTAGGTTCTTCAGTTACATCTCAGAGCCTACCTCAGGCTGCACTTCTCCTTCTAGCAATGATCTTGGTTGTAATTCTTGTTTGAAACTCCTATCCCTCTCCAGACTTCAAGTGCCAAGAAAAGAGGCACTATATTTGTTCTGATTGCTTTGTTAGTATCAGGGCCTGGCCAAAGTAGCTGCTTAATAAATATGGCATAAATCTTTGCTGGATGAATGGGTGAATAGTCTATGCTTGCAGAGGCTTCTTTTAGGGAAATAATGAAGGAAGTAGCTTCCATAGGGTGGGATGAGCAGCCTGACTAGGTAGGGCTGGGTAAGATTGCATATCAAGCTAAGGCCTGGATGGCCCAGCCCACTGAACATCTGACTCTTGATTTCAGCTCAGGTACATGATCCCAGGGTTGTGGGATCAAGCTCCGTGTCAGACCCTGCACTGAGCATGCAACCTGCTTAAGATTCATATTCTCTCTCTCTTTTTCCTTCTGCCCCTCTCCTCTACTCACATGTTCTCTCTCTCTAAAAAAAAAAAAGAGCTAAGGAGTTTGACTTTGTTTTGTAGGCAAATGGAACCATGAAAGGCTTACGAGCAAGAGTGACTTAATCTCATTTGCATTTTCCAAATATAGGTCTAGTGCAATTGATTCCCAAGTTAACTCTCCAGAGTTGGTTCTTATTTGATTTTCCAGATTCCCACTCTTCCCATTAAGCAAAGCAAAGGCAAACAAGCTTTGGGTTTCAGCGGTGGGAAGGTTTATAATTTGATAGAGGCACATCATATGTTTGTCATCTCCCTCCACCCCATCCACTCTACTGAGAGCATCTCCAGGACCCATTTGGTTTTAAGGCCCATTTAGAATCATGTGCCTGCCATTCCAACCTCATGGGCTGAGTGCCCTCCTGCCTCCATGTGGTTACTTGTGCTGTTCCCTCTGTCCCAAGACCCCTTCCTCCCATCTCTGCCTTTTCTAGTGCTTCCCCTTCTTCTTGGCCTGCTCTAAGGTACGCTCCCCATGTAGAGCCTCACTGATCACTGCAGACTCTCTGCTCTCTGAGACTGACAAAGTGCTCGTGCTCTCTGCCCTCTGAGCACTCATGGAACCATAGAGACAGACCCACTTCCTTTTTTAAACTGAGGGGGAATGAATTGTTAAGGTCATACATCTGGGGAGCAGCAAGACCAGGGTCTCCCTCCAGGTGGCCTGGCCCAACCACGTCCATGGCTTTCTCCCTGCACAGTACTGCCTAACCGAGCCCTTGAGCACAGGTATCTTGTATTTAACTTTTTAGCACATGACCAGTTTCCTCAATAAAATCATGAGCTCCTGAAAGACCTGGACTTCAGAGCATCTCATTTATCTGAGTATAAATGTCTGGCAAATAGAAGTTATTCTGTCAAGTGTCGCTGATGTGAAACATTTCAGATAAGAAATATTTCTTTGCTCTCCATTAGCTTCTGCTTTGTTCATTAGGGCAGTGGTAGCTTGGGGACCAGACCGTTGATTTAGAAGCATGAAGTGAGAGCCACAGAAAAGAACCTTCTTGTTGACAGTGTGCCTTTAGGTCTCCCAGGAGGCAGGTGTAGAGCAACATTGGAAATGTCTTAAGGTCCTTGAAAGGAAGGAATGGTTTTTTTTCCTCCTTGTCAACCCCCTCCTCCTTCCTGATCCATTCTCTGTCTTTCTCTGACTGCTCTGCGTCCTATAGGCTGGCCTCACCTGGAGAGCATCACCTCGATTCCCCTGCTGACTGGCTCCAGGTAGACTCAGCCAGTGGATAGAAAAGGAGTAGGAGGTCAGAGTGTTTGTTCCTGGGCTCCATCCCACCATACCTGCCTGAACTTCTGTAGGTGGCTGAATTCCTAAAGATAGATTCTGCCAGGTGACTGTGAGAGGTTTTTCTTCTATGCCCCCTCAGGTGCCATGGCAATACTGGCTTCCTGCTCTGGCTGGTCCCAAGTGTCTTTCACCCCTTACTGACACCCCATACCTTCTAAGAGGTTCTGGGTGAAATTTTCCTTTCAGTGTGCCATCTGTTTTTCTTGGATTGGGTCTGATATAAGGTCTTAAAGAAGCTCACAGAACCAGTCTACTGGGGAAGAAGATAGTGTGGAGCCAAGTATTTTTGGCAATGATGCCAGAATTTGAGGAACACGTGGGTGTACACAGTGTCTTTGAGCCTACCCTGGGATTGAACATGAGGGAGAGTGTGGGTCAGAAGAGCGCCTCCTTACTCTCTGAATTTTTAGCTGGCCCTATTGTGGTCACCTACCTTTTGAGGGTGCTTTTATTTCATTAAAGGCACAGTCATTCAAGAAGTAAGATGTCATTACTCTCAAAGGAGCTCACAGCATTGTGGGAAGGACATATAAACAAATTCTACTGGGAGATAGATGAAAGAGACAAACCAAGTGTGTCAGGTGTGGATGTAGAAGTTACCAGCCATATACTGGACCAAAGTGGACCCTGATGCAGAAAAAATGCTGGCTTTGGAGGAGGAAGATGTGCTTAGGCTCTAGGGTCCTTAATTACCCTCCAAGCCTCATTGATGAACTGAGAAAAATGACACCTTGCTTGCAGACTGTCTTTAAGACCTAAGTGAGATGCCATGTGCAAAGTCCTAGGGCCTGGAGCTCTTCAATGAGTGGCTCCCATTACCAGGAAATATGTCACCTTTAAGTCATTAGGGTAGAAGGACCTGGCACAATGGAACTGATGCTTTAGCATTTGATGAATGAACCATGAATGAATGAGTGAATGAAAGGAGAGAAGACAGTAGCAGCCGCTGGTGTGGGTGGGAGCTGGCTCCCTGGTGAGAGGCTGGGGAGTCTGACTCCAGCCTTTGAGGGAACAACTCTCACACCTACCAGTGTGTTCTTTAGAATAGATTGCTCCCACAGTGGGGAACTCCAGGGAAGGAGGGTGGGCCAAGGCAGAAGTGACCTCAATTAACTGTTGATTCTTGGATATTTAGGCTTATAACTTTGACACAAACTCAAAACTTATCAGTTCGTTTATTTCATTTTGTTAGTAACCAAGACAATGGAGGATAGAAGTTATCAATTTCATTAGAAATAAAACATTTTTTCCCTTTCCATTTTTTCTTCTTTAAAAACCCTGGGCAACTGGTCTAGTTTTTCATTCCCTTTGAACTCAACTACAGCAGATCTTCTTCAAAGCAGGATTATAACACTCAAGTTCTTCAGTTTATGTGGGTCAGGGGGACTCTTCCTGTGACTGAAAAAGATGAGCTTCAAGCGCCATGCTTTTAAGCTGCCTTGGTGCCTGGAACCCTTTTGGAGTTTTCTTTTTTAGCTTTTTTAGTAGCCCTAAGTGCTTTAAGTCACGGTAGTTAGCAGAAAAAGTGTGGCAGAGGAAACATTTACTATTTGATTTTCTACTAAATGACTTTTAGAAGGGAATGGACAGAACAAAGTTGTTCCTGGCATTTCCCTGTTACTGCCATCCCTGGTGGTGGTGGAGGTGTTACTTGTCTTTTACACATAGTAGAAAGAATGCCTTACCAAGAGTCAGGGAACCAATTTGTGAACACTGTGGTCTTGGATAAGTCACAACTTATTTGTAATTCTTCATCTGAAAAGGTCCCTTAAGCCCTTTGGTTCCCTGATAGCTCTGCAATTTTGATGTAAGTTGGGGGTGGAAGGGCATCTTGCAAGGCACTCTCAAAATAGAAACATCCTCCTTTCTCCCAAATAGCAATAATATTTCCTTGCTGTGCCATCCCTGCAAGAAGCAGAGCTGGGTGAATACACAGCAGGGATGAGCAGCCTTCTTCCTGTGTGATTTGGGCTATTCTTAATGGCTAATCTGCTCCCAAATTTCTCCTGGACTGATGTGCTTCTGCTTAAAATTTTATCATTAGAAAGTCATTCCTTTGAGTGGGATTTACTGAATTCAAGAGTTCCTAGTTAAGATGAATTTTGGCACTAGTAATTTGAAGTTTGGTTTTTCAGGCAGATTTCCAAAGAGGAAGCAGGCTGATGACACAGCACATGAGGTCGATACATTCTGAAGGAGCTGGAGAATGGGAAAGTCTGGAAAGCTGGCTAGCCTGGCAACCCTAGGTGAGATTTAGGGCAAGATCCCCTATTCCCACAAATGAGCAACCTGTGCCAACATCCCCATTGTGCTGAAGCCTGGAGGGCCCTGCCTGCATTTTCCACTAAGGAACTTTAGCTCTCAGTTCTGCTTTACCTCCTCCCCCTACCCCAGACTTTCCACCCCCATTTCCAGGATCCTAAACTCATAAATAGCACCTTAGGGAGCCCTGGAGCTCAGCACAGTCTTGGTCTGTCCCCAGCTCCCTCCCTGAGCTCAGGGGTGTCCCAGTTACTGCTAGCAGCACAGGTATGTTGCCTCTGTCCTCTAATGCAGGGTTCTTAGAGACAGCTATTACACATTTTAACAAATAACAGCAGCATCGAGGCAAGGACTTTTTTTTATCACAATATGAACACTATAATTTCAATCTTTTAGGGCAACAGATCTATGGCATCAAAGCAACAGAAAGGACACAAAGTTGAGTTTCTGCCATGAGCTGCTGTTGCCCAGATAGGGGGAGTTCTGCAAACCCTTGGCCTGGAAGTGAAAACAGGACCCTCTCGTGCTCAGAGCTGCTGGAAACACAAATGGCAGTTCCTGGAGCAGCAGAGAGCCCTGGAAGGTGAGGACTGTTTCTCTCACTCAGTCGCACATGGGTATCATTGATAGCTTACGGTGCCCAAGCACTGCTAAGTGCTGGGAAACCTCTGCTGCCAGCACCACTAATGTGATCTGTGAGATTACTAATCCTGCCTGATATTTGCTGAGTGTTTACCAGGTGTGGCGCGAAGTGCTTCACACAAATCATTACAATTAATGCTCAGAGCAACTCTATGACTTAGGTGCTCTTGTTCGTCCATTTGTACAGGAAAAGAAGTTGAGGTTTAGGTTACCCTGCCTAAAGGTACCAACTGAAAGCAGGAGATCATAGGACTCAGAGTCAGGGAACCTGAGCCCAGGGCCAGTGACCTACCCATGACTCTCCACCGTCTGTCTGCAAAGACAACTAGCCTGGGCATGCAGCATGTACTTTCTGGGGGAGCAGAGAGAGATGTGCATAAATAATCACAGCACATGTAGTAAGGGAGATTGTCCTAAGGCCTTCATGGGGGTCTTCATTCAATCATTCATTCATTCATTCATTCATTCATTTATTCATTCAATCAACATATACTTCTCTAGAGTTCCAGGCAGCATGCTGGAAGTATGCTGGTTATGGGAGTGAGACCAAAGAATTTAAACACTCAGTCAGTCCCAGATTTCATGGAGATTGTAATGCAGACACAGAAGGAAGATATTAATGAAAGAATCACACAGATCAATGTAGATTTACCACTGAGGAGAGTGAATCACTAACTTCCCAAAGGACTCAAATAAGGCTTCAAAGAGGAGGATGCATTTGATTTGTTCCCAAGAACGGGGTGAGATTTCCCAGTGGAGACAGCAAGTCCTCCTGGACATGCAAGGCTCTGAGATGTGGATAAGGAGAAGGTTTTAAAGACTGAGGATAGTCTTACTAGAGTGGGGGGCTCAAGGAGGCGAGAGGCCGGAGAGTTAGGTTGGCATGAATGTGCAAAAGGCCCTTGTTTGCCAGGTAAAAAGTCATGGGAGCTTTATTACACAGGTCAGGATTGAGGATGGGGAAAGTGTTAATCTGTTTATTTCTGCTTCTGGTACTCTAAGTCCCTCTCCATTTGAGCATGAGCTGGGGCTGGCAGTGTCTCTAGGTGGGGTGTCATAGGCATGGACCAGGACCCATGTGGGTCTCAGTCCTTTTAGTGTAGTCTCTGGCCCTATGTCCTCTCTGTGAGGTTAAAGCAATACCCCAAGTGGCTTCAGGACTCACATACTGGTGGGGCTATCCCAGGGCTACATGGCTGGGCTCCAGGAGTCATCCTGAGGGGTGATGGAGCTCTACCACTGGCTAGCGTGGTGTTTCTTTCTTAGGATGGCATGATTTAGGCTGCTACCTTCAGGTGACTCTCTCTCTCATGTCAGACAGAGGATGAGTTTTGGGCTCTGAGCTACCCAGGGTCCAGCCCCAACCCTTGGGCTTGGGTCATGTATGCAGGCCTGCACACTGACTCTTGCCTGAGGACAGTCTGCATGTGGTGCTGTCCCTGGTGTACAGCACTCGAGGGTGATGGGGGCAGTGGCAGGTGCACCCCTGCTGCTAGTCCCCCATCTTGTCTCTGCCATGTTTCAGACAGTCCTCAGGCAGTCTTCTCAGAGGGCTTTTCAACACCTGTGCTTCACAATGCCAGTGGACTTTCTGATGATGTTCTTTCTTGTTCCAGTCGATGTGCTGACACTGTGCTTTGTCACATTGCTCTTAAGCGATGCCTAATGAGCAACTATCTCATGTGAAGGACTCCTCTTTTCTCACTCTGCCCATGACCCCTTGCCTATCCTTGCCCCAGGTGGTAGTATGGGAAGGCAGGTGTTCAGGAAGTGCTCAACGAGACCAAGAGAACACATATGAAGAATTCAGTAATTATGGCTTCACGAATTCAAGGACAGATAGAGTTGGAAAATCTGTTGTTTTGCATTTATGCTATAAAACTCCAAATGTTGAATCTAACATGACCAGAAAATGAACTAGCACTTACATTTTCCTGTACATTTGGGGTGGACTTGCATCTGTGACATCATGGCTGAAGTCCTGTGATGCTGACAGGTACTGGAAGCCGGTGCCCAGGGAAGCATATGAATGAAGCAGTGTCCTATGTGGGGATGTAACCAGCATTAAAAACACAGATTTAGGGACCAACAAAGGCAAGAAAATCTTTATTATTTCAATGCAAAAGGGTTTCAAAGAATCACAGCATTGTGAGTGAAAAACAACATTGCTATGCTTTTTATAAGGTAGTAGATAGAAAATTAGCCAGGAATGGCAAATTTGATAATAAAGAACATGAGGACCTGGTTTCTGGACCTGAAAAGAAAAAGAAGAGATGTTGCCTGGACTTGATTAAAAACATTTTTGTTTTTTAAGGCTTAATTTTTCTAGAGCAGTTTTAGGTTTACAGTAAAATTGAGAGAAAGGTACAGAGATTTCATATTCTCCCTCTGCCCCACACGTGTGTAACCTCTCTCATTATCAGCCTGGCCCCTCCCTGCCAGTGGTGCATTTGTTACAACTGATGAATCTGTATTGACACATCATCATTACTCAAAGTCCACTGTCTACATTAAGGGTTGTTCTTGGCACTGTCCATTCTATGAGTTTGGACAAATGTATAATGACACATATCCACCACTATAGTATCACACAGAGTAGTTTTTTATGAAGAATCTTTATGCGCACTAATTGAGCAATAAAGAAACACCTGTTATACAAAATCGGGAGTTGGCAAACTACAGCCTGTGTCCACCACAGGGCAAACCCAGCCACTCCTACTTGTTTGTGTATTTTTGTCTGGTTATTTTCTATGCTATAACTACAGGGCTGAGTGGTCGCAGTTGAGACCATATGGCCCACAAAGCTGAAAAAAATATTTATTATCTGGCCCTGTGCTAAATCTTCATCAGCAAATCACTATACCTCACATGCTTTTCTATCTAAAGCAGTTTTAAACTTACAGAACAAAAAGCATATGGATTGTACTGACAAGTCTCATATATTCTTCACACAGAAACTCCTGTCAAGTTTCTCCAATGGTTGCAAAGGGTTGCAGGTTGAATCTAGCTGCCACATCTTGCTTGCTTGCCTTACTTTTGGCATACTTCCTCAGTCCCTCCTTTATGTTTCTGATTCTCACTTTATTTTAAAGTTTTTATTTACAGGGACTTTTGAGAACAGTGCAGAGAGGGCCCACAAACACTCTACACAATTTTCTCCTCTATTAGTCAAATTTTTCCATAAAAACAGAACCAATAGTATGTGTATATACTTTATACACAGTTATAACTGTGGTATAATATCAAACCAGGAAACTGCCATAGGCTCCATGGATTTATAACACATTTTATTATTTATTTATAGTTATTTATTTATCTTATTATAATTAATTGTCACGTGGGTTTCCACATAACACCCAGTGCTCATCCCAACAAGTGCCCTCCTCCATGCCCATCATCCATTTTCCCCTCTCCCCCACCCCAATCAACCCTCAGTTTGTTCTCAGTATTTAAGAGTCTCTTATGGTTGGCCTCCCTTCCTCTTTTTAACTATTTTTTCACCTTCCTCTCCCTTATGGTCCTCTGTTAAGTTTCTCCTGTTCCACATATGAGTGAAAATATATGGTATCTGTCTTTCTCTGCCTGACTTATTTCACTTAGCATAATACCCTCGAGTTTCATCCATGTTGCTACAAATGGTTATATTTCATTCTTTCTTATTGCCATGTAATATTCCATTGTATATATAAACCACATCTTCTTGATCCATTCATCAGTTGATGGACATTTAGGCTCTTTCCATAATTTGGCTATTACTGAAAGTGCTGCTATGAACATTGGGGTACATGTGCCCTTATGCATCAGCACTTCTGTATCAATTCCTAGCAGTGTACAGTGTTTAACGCATTTTAAAATCAAAGTGATTATATATATATATATATGTATATATATATATATATGTGTATATATATATATATATGTGTATATATAAATATAAATTGCCCAGCGTAGTCCTGCCTGCAGTCTTCAGACTTGGGTCCAGGAGTCATAAGGGATCAATGGAAGTAACGTTGAGGCTGCCCACAGATGAGGGAAAGATCAAGTGGCACATCCCCGTGCTCCCACCCACTCTTGATAGTATTCTTCTTTTAACTGAGTTGCTATGGAACTTCACTTGGTAGAAAGGCTTCATTGCTAAAACCGTTTGGATTTCATTGGTCTACATCATTTTCAGGCCATCCCTGGTTGTACACTTCCTCCAAAAATCTGCTTCAGACCTGCTTCATATTCTTGCCTCTTGCTCCAAAGTGGTTCCTTCAGCCTCACTACCTTAACATCTATCTGTGACCTCCCACCACATTTGATTATTCTCACTTGCTTTTGGGATCTCAGACTTTGGCCACCTGTACTTCCCCCATCCCGTTACCCTCTGACCTCTGGGCATCTTGAGAAACACTTTTTGTCTCATTGTTGAGCCATAGAGAGCCCCATTTCTTCCTTTGGCCATAAATCACCTTTCTTGAAAAGGAAACAGTAGATCAGATCATCTCTTCTTTACTAAAATACTTCTTCAAAAACACTCTCCAACCGACATCAGATATGCTTACATATGACAGTACTGCAATCATAATGGGATATTTTAATAAACCATTTTTAGTGTTTGATCAGGTAGATTAAATGACAAGAATTTAGGAGGCTTGAATGATAAGTAAATAACTTTGTTTTAATAAGCATATTAAGCTTTGTATTCAAAGGTTTTTAAAATCATGACTTTGATAAATAGATTATGTGTTGTTTGCTTTTATCATCTACAATGATTTAATAGAGTTAACATCCAGCTGTTAGTTAAACTATTGGATACCTTAAAGCCTCCAAAACCTTTACATTTATAATTGTTTAAAGTCAAAGCCAAAATAACAACTCTGACTTCCCTAAGCAGCGTGGGGCTTTTGTTCCCCTTGCCTCTTCTCTTTTTCTACTCTTTGTTAATTTAATCTCAATTTGTCTTTTCTCATCAGTTTTATAACCACACTGAAAGCAAATTATTTAGACCCATTTCTACTTAGTTTTGATGTCCATCGCTGGGAGTTCTGAGTATTCCCTCCAACTTTGCAACTCCACTATTATTGATTCCAGTGATCTGGAGAAAGTTTTAAATAAATATTTTTTGGGGGGTAAGGAGAATTCAAGTGTATTTTCTAAACTTAGAATATTTAAAGACTGATCTCTTTGTAATAAAGTCATTGGGTCACATCTTTTTTCCTCTATAGATTTTGTTTCTTTCTGCTTAGAGATTGTTACCAAGACTGTCCTTGAAACACTAAATGATTTTCTACAGTAATGAATCAAGTGTTGAATATAATTTAGTTATCATGTTTCTTCATGCATTTTCTAATTATTTTGTATAAAATTGTCAAAACCTTCCTACATTTTAATTTCAAACATGAAAAAGGTATTTTATACAATTTTCTTCTGTTCCATACAGTGATTCTACTTCATAAGAGGGATTCTTCTTTGCAGCTACACACTTTGTTTTCCTTGCTGCAGAATGTTTTTGAAGTTTTTGTATTCACTCAAAAATTCACTTAGCAAATATATGTTAAGCATTACATGCCAGGCACAAAGACAAAGCCCTCATGGAGCTTATGTTCTAGTATCAAGACATTGACATGAAACAAAATTAAATAAAGCATAGAGTATGTTAAATAGTGATGTATGTTAGGAAAAAACATAAAGCAGAAAAGAGCAATAGGGAGTGTGTGGGAGGGATTAAAATTTCACTGGCTATTCAGGGAAAGAGGACTGAAAGACAGGTCACAACATCTAGTGGAGAGGCCCTGAGGCAGGAACTTGCTGGCAAATACTATGATCAGCAAGGATGCCAATGAAATTGAAGCAGACAGCAAAGGGGAAAGTGGTAAAAATTGAGGTTAGTGATGTAGCAAGGGAAGATCATGTAGAGGCTTCAAATCCATAGAAGTATATACAACTAGCATGTCTTATCTCTGCTCTAACTCTGAGCAGGATGGTCCAGGGCTGGAGGAATTGGAGTAGGGATGTGACATCATATTTGGATAGCTTATTCTGGCTGGTGTATTGAGAGTAGAGCATGGTGGGGAAGAGCAGAATCTAAGGAACCATGTAGGGACTTATTGCAATAGTCTGAGAATTATAGGGGCTTGGGCAGAGGGACAGCAGGAAAAGTTATGAGGAATGATCAGATTTTAGATATAATTTGAAGGCAGAAGGTGTTTGTTGATAGGTTAAATATTGTGTGCGAGAAAAAGAAAGGGTTAAGATTGACTCCAGGGTTTTTGGACTGAGCCACTGAAAGGATGGAGTTGCCAGGAATGGAAGTGGGGGCAGCAGGTTTGGTGAGCAAAAGTCTGGAGCTCCATCTTATTTACTTACTTACTTATTTACTTATTTATCTATTTATTTTGAAGAGAGAGAGAGAGAGAGAGAGAGAGAGAGAGCGAGCGAGCAAGTAGGGGCAGAGAGAAGGAGAGAAAAACCCCAAGCAGGCCCTGCACTGACAGTGCAGAGCCCCATGCAGGGCTCCAACCCACAGTGAGAACGTGACCTGAGCTGAAACCAAGAGTTGAACACTTAGCAGACTGAGCCACCCAGGACTCTCTGAAGCTCTATTTTAGAATCTGACATGACAATTCAATCCCTGGGGTGGGGTGGGTGATGGATAGGCAGTCAGGTATGTGCCTCTAGAGGTCGAGGACAAGGCTTAGGCTGAGATGGACGTTTGGGAACCACCAATTTACAGATGGTGTTTAAAGACACAATACTAAATGAGATCAGTGTGAGCAGTGAAGATGGGGCATTTTAGGCCTTACAGGACAGGGGATGACAAAATGGAGGGGTCTGAGAAGTAATGGCAGAATGATAAGAAGAAAACCAAGCAATCGTGATGTTGCAGACAAGAAGGAAAAGAGAACTGACAGGAGGAGAGAGCAATCAGCAGCACCAAATACTGCTGATGGGTCCAGTAAGTGAGAACTGAGAATTTATCACTGGATTTGGTAACACAGAGGTCATCAGTGTCTTAGATAAGAGCAGTTTCTGAGGGGTGATGGGACAAGAACCTGATTGGAATGTGTTCCAGAGAGAACTGGAGGAAATGTGAGAAGGGTTCAGCCCATTTTTTAAAGGGCTTTTGCTGTCAAAAGGAAAAGACAAAAGGGGTGATATCTACAGCAGAAGTGAGGTCAGGAAAGGGAAGTGGAAGAAATAACAGTGTACTTTCATTGCTGTGTGACAAATTACCACCAACGTAGCAGCTTACACATGTGCACGCATCGCATGATGTGTTCTGGTTTCTGTAGATCAGCCATGCAGCCACATGCAGCAAAGTGACTCTGGCTCAGGATTCCTCACAACTGCCATCATTGGCCCATGCCTTTCAGGAGCTGAGGTCCCCTTCCAAAATCACATGGTGGTTGGCCAGATTCAGTTCCTTGCAGTTGTAAGACTGAGGTCTCTGTTTCCTTGCTGGCTGTAAGCTGGAGCCACTTGGCTCCCAAGTAATCACTTGTGGTTCTTTGCCATGTGGCCCCCTCAGAGGTCCCTCTCACAAGGTGATGGCTCACCTCAGGGCCAGCAAGGGAACTGCTCAGCTCAGTGAAGGCCTAAGCCCTATGGTTAGTTGAAACCCACTCAGAATAACCTCCTTTTCATGCACTCAAAGTCAACAGGAGTAGAGAACTTAATCACATCTGTCAGATCATTTTACCATTGCCTGATGAGGTGATATAATCCAGGGATATGTATCCCATTGCCTTCAACATATTTTATTGCCTGAAATCAAGTCACAGGTCCTGCCTACAGTCCAGGGTCAGGATTACACAAGAAAGTAACTCACTGGGAGTCACCCTTGGGTGTGTCTAACATATATATCTATGGAAATAATGCCATAGAAAGGAAAAGCTTTGATCGTATAGGAGAGAAAATGGGGGCGGGGGGAAGATGCTGGAGCATTGTCCTCAAGTCAGAAGGGATGGGACTCAGTGCTAAGCAGTCCACCTACAGAGGGCAGGGAGGGAGCTGGGTAACTGGGTGCCTGCAATTGTGTATGTGACATGGTGGAGCATCTGGAAGGCCTCTCTTCTTATTACCTTAGGGTTCTTAGTTGGATAAAGAGCAAGGGAATCATCTGAGAGTGAGGATGCAGATGGTGTTGGAGGTTTATTTAAACATATATTCATATTTCTTATCATATGGCTAATGTATATTTATAAATTTATTATAATGTATTTATATCATCACTTTAAGTTGTTCTGCACTCTCATCTTTATGGAGAGGGAAAGAGAACCAGTAGAATCAGTGTTGAGGGACGTTGGTGATGAATGGCAGCGAGAGCTCAATCCTAGAGTGGCTGGATGCTAGACTAGAACATTTCAGGTGAGGCCTAGAGGGTGCGTGCACTCAGATATGGAAGATTGAAGTCCCAAACAAAATGCACACTGAAAGGAGCCTAGTGGTTTAGAATTGAGCAGAGGTGGGGCTGGCAGTCTAATCACCATGGATGGTGGCACTCATGCGTTGAGGGCACATTTAGCAAGCCATTCAGACTGTAGAGCCACAAGGCTAATGGACATTGCATATTCAATATTTTCATTTATGGCTCATAAATGCAGGGCTTGTCCTGACTTATAAACTACATGTAACACCTGTATCACAATGCATTTTCCCCACAAAATTTCCCAGGTAATTAGTTTTATGAAGTTGTGCCATTTGGCACATCTCCTCCCCCTTTCCAAGCACTTCTGGGGATATCTGAACTATGGAGGAAAAAAAAATCTTACCACATACCTATATTTAGGAGTTAAATTAACAGGAAATACTCCATAGTAGGAATATTCAGCATTACATAGAGACAAAAATTTGGGCCATCCTGAAGCTTAAAAATCTATTCATTTTACTCAAAACCATGGATATTTTCCTTATCTCCAGGATGGCACAGTAAGACCTTGGGAGAGGCTTGCTCCCCTAGCCAGGCTGTTCACTTTTCTAGTTTTTCTAGAATTCCACACATCTGCTGAATCCTGTCTCTAGATCCCTTCTGGGTGCTTCCCTACCAGATCCCAATCTTTGAGGTGGCAGGAGAACCCTCTGGGAAGGACCATCTCTTCTCTCTGCAGAACTTGGCCTGGTCTCCTGTGTGGTTTTCACTTTCCACCCTGACCCATGGATTGTTCAGCCAATGGGTCTATAGACCAGTAGGTTCTGTGCTGGGACTTGGTGTGTCATGACACTTATTATTTTGGTGGAGAAAGAGTAATCAACTTATTTTCCTGGGGGTTGCTGTTTTGTTCCTCTCTTTCTACATACCTTCCTGTTACTCTCAAAGTTATCTTGGATCCTTTAAAGACCTCATAGATGGAAAGTCCTTGTGACACTGACAGTGAAGAAGAGGGCTCCTGTGGATAGGCCAATCCCAACAACAATCTGTGTGACACTGTCTTACACACTGCTGGTAGGCTGCACAGGTCTGACAATGGTTCCCAGTGAGGATCTGCACCTCCACCCAATCCCCTGGGTCTGAGGTCAGCTCTAGAGATATAAGAGTAAAGTTTCCTTGCAGGAAAACTTACCTTTTAAAGAAGTCAGGTGAGCATTACTTGAGAGGCTCTCCTGGTTTTGCAAGGACTAGTAGACCTTCCTCACCCTGGAACTGTAGAACCTTTGGTAATTTGATCAGTTTCCTGGCTGTCAAAGGAGAAGGTGGTTTGATTTGCATAAGGAGCTCCAGGGTCCATGGAAGGGAAAGGGACAGAAACTCCTAACAGGAAGTGGATCTAGGGAGCGCTGCTGCATGTGTTATAGGGTCCAGGAAAAGCCACACATCCCTTGAAATGAAAAAAAAAATTAAGAAAAAAGGTGTGGAGTCTGGGGCCCCAGGTTTGAAGGAAGGATGTTTTGACACAGCATGTGGTTGATGGTGGAAGCCCCTCTGGACCCTACTTTTCCACAAAGTGATTGATTTATTCAGCAAATGTTGGTTGAATATTTACTGAATACACCAGGCACTGTGTTGGGTGTTGATGTATCCATGTTGATGGATAAAGTGTTCACAATATGCCTGTGTTCACAGAACTACTGCTGAGCATGAGAGCAAGGGTGTGGTCTTGGCCTGGGGTCTCTCCCCTCCATTGTGGTGGAGCCTGGACCCTGGCTGCTCTGTGCACCTTTGGTCCTGTGCTACATTAGTCTACATATGAGAGGAGCACCGCATGACAGCTGGAGGTGGTAATGGCAGAGGACCAAGGAGTCTTTCCAGTACTCTTTCATTAGGGAGGAAGGAGAGGCCCAAGCAACAGTATGGACAAAGGCCTTGCCTTAAAGGAAATGGAGGGAAGTGACTACAGACAGTGAGTGAGGACAAGCGATTAGATGTGAATCTGTCTTGAGAGCATTAATAAGAGCTGAGTCTGAACGAATGAATCAGGCTGTGAGGCGGGGAGTGGATTGGAGAAGTGTAAGGGTGGGTATGGGAAACCTTATGAGGGGCTACGCAGTGGCTCAGGTCAGTGGTCTCTGCATTTTTAAATTATGCACTCCAGCAAGAGGAAATTGATCAGTTGCCGCCCCAATACGTTATCTGTTCATTCATTTCCAAAAAGTAAACTAAACATCATGTACTTATAGATATATGCATATATAATGGAAACTAATATTTCTATAAAGATGAAATAATACTTAAAATATTTTAATTTTATTTTATTTATAAATGGTTCAAAAATATTATTGAATATGCTTCATAGTGTTTGTTGAATCTTAATGTATCATTTTGCAATACAGAAATTCCATTTTTTTATTAAAATTTTTTTAATGTTTACTTATTTTTGAGAGAGAGAGAGAGACAAGCATGAATGGGATAGGGGCAGAGAGAGGGAGACACAGAATCTGAAGCAGGCTCCAGGCTCTGAGCTGTCAGCACAGAGCCCTACACGGGGTTCAAACTCACAAACCACAAGATCATGACCTGAGCCAAAATCGAACACTTAACCAACAGAGCCACCCAGATGCCCCAGAAATTCCACTTTTAAGTAGTGTCTTTCAATATTCACTTTATTATTCATCCATTGCTGGAAATGCAAGAAAGACATCACTGGCTGTTTTATTAAAATATGATAGTCATTACTTTGGTCCCATCCACAAAATATACAAAGGTTTTTGTTGGGATTTGGCTAATAAATTTCAATTTTCGTGATGTCAAGTCAATTGTTCTTTAAAATAAATAAAAAAGCAATGCATTTTTGTAATTTAGCAAGTAGATTTAAAAACTAAATACTTAATTTTAAAAATTTAGATAGGCTAGGATAGTGCATTTTCAATTTTTTATTGTTTTTCTTAATTTTTATTTTAGAGAGAGAAAAACACACAAGTGAGGAGAGGTGCAAAGGGAGGGAGAGAGAGAGAGAGGGAGAGAAAGAGAGAGAATTTTAAGCAGGCTTCATGCTGAGCCCTTAGTGCAGAGCCAGAGCAGAGACAGGGCTTGATTCCATGACCCTGAGATCATGATCTGAGCTGAAATCAAAAGTCAGATGCTCAATGGACTGAGCCACCGAGGCGCCCTTCATTTTCAGTTTTATAAAGTGTACTTAGATGAAAAATTTTACAAATAAACCGCACGTTTTTGGTAATAAAATTATGTAATAACGTTAACATTTTCACATACCACTTCAGACACTCTCTCCTCAGCACAAATTTCTTTTTTTTAAATAATAGTTTATTGTCAAATTGGTTTCCATATAACACCCAGTGCTTCTCCCCACAAGTGCCCCCCTCCATGACCATCACCCCCTTCCCCCATCTTCCTCCCCCTTCAGCCCTCAGTTCATTTTCAGTATTCAATAGTCTCTTATGATTTGTGTCCCTCTCTCCCCAACTCTCTTTCCCCCTGCCTCTCCCTATGGTCCTCTGTTAGGTTTCTCCTGACCTATGAGTGCAAACATATGGTATCTATCCTTCTCTGCCTGACTTATTTCACTCAGCATGACACCCTTGAGGTCCATCCATTTTGCTACAAATGACCAGATTTCATTCTTTCTCATTGCCATGTAGTACTCCCCTGAACGCACCCGATCTCGTCTGATCTTGGAAGCTAGGCAGGGTCTGGCCTGGTTTGTACCTGTATAGGAGACAAATTTCTTTGAAAATAATTTATCTCACTCATTCCTAAAACATTAAACTTTGAAGGAGGTTTATTTCAATGTGTTTATATTTTAAAACTACCTGCCAAGAAGCATATTATTAATAGAGATATGCCATCATTGAAGATCAACAAATTGGAAGCACAAACCTTTTTGTAACCAAAAAAAAAATTAGTCATTATTAAGTTAGATGATCCTATGCACTTGGGCAGGTGGTAAAAAGGGTCACTTCCAATCCTGTTAAAAAGTGTCGGGAAAATTCTAGTATCAACTAAGAAAATACCATGGTGAACTGAGCACACCAAGACCACAGCATGTCAGGAGGGTGAGAACAAGGGCATTGCTCTTTCTGTAGTGTCTATACACCCCTGCTTCCTTCAGGACATTTTGAATTCTAAAGTGACACACAGTGCTGGTTTGGGAGATCTCCAAGGGTGGGGAGATGGGATCATAGCTTAGGTGACAGCAGTGGAGATGGGGCAAAGTGCTGCTTGTGGGTAACATTGACCTAACTTGCTGAGATGTAGGTCTGGGGTGTGAGGGAAGGTGGGTGTCAAGGATGATTCTCCTATTTTGGTTTGTAAACTTTGTAGGGTAGGGGTGCGATTGCCTGAAAGAGGGGGTACAGGAAGAAGATCCAATTTGCAGAATAGATCCTACATATAGGTGTAGGCTTATTTAATGTCAGCTGCCTCTCAACTGCTCAGGTGGAGATGTCTTTTAAGGTTCCTGGACTCAATTTCAACATGGGGTAGGAGATCCCTCCCTCTCACTACACCAAGACATACCTGGACACCAGAAGAGTGTCTGAGAATTCAACTAAACTCTGATACTGCTATCTACCTGAAGGTAGCATCAGATGCCACAGGTTAAGAGTTCAATTCCGTAATAATGCCCATCCCCCACCCCCGGCCACCTCAGATGCCAGGCTGTTACCTGTACTTCTGACCAGCTGGCTACAGATTGGAGGTTCCAAAGACCTCATCTTTAGGTTAGATTAAATTGGCAGAACAGCTCACAGAAATCAGGGAAACACGTTTACCAGTTCATTAAAGGAAATGATAAAGGATACAAATCAATAGCCAGATGAAGAGAACAGGACTAGATATGGGGAAGGGGTGAGGACCTTCTGTGCCTTTTCCAGGTGGGCCACTCCTGTGTGTGTTCATTAACCTAGAACTCTGTCCTTTTGGGTTTCCATGGAGGCTTCATTACATGGACATACTTGATTAAATCATTGGCCAGTGGCTATTGATCCAAACTTAAGCCCCTTTTCCCTGAACTCCAGGTGAGGCTGAAAGTTCCAACCCTCTAATCACATGGTTGGTCCTCTTGGCAACCAGTCCCCACCCAAAGGTGGGGCTCAAAAGCCACCTTCATTAATAGCAAGACATCCATTTCACCTTTATGGCTCTGAAGTACTTTCAGACCAAATATTTATAAGAAATATATTTCTGGCATTCAGATAAATTATTACATCACAGAATGTCAAGAAGACCATTGTATAATGCAGTCTGGTCTGGAGGAGAGGCCTAGCAGCCAGACCTGTGCCTGAGGTCTGTGGAGCAGACCCTCCAGTGGGGTAAGCCTTCTCTGGTTCTTGCTTTTCCCTTGGATGGTTTACTCATCCTTGATATTTTTCAGTCTTAGAGAGACAAAATGCAGAATACAGGGACAAAGGACAGCCTGTGATCTAGGCAGAATGAGATCATCATGTGGTCCAACCTAAGTCACCAAAGGCTGTGCTGAAGCTCAGTCTTCACAGTTATAACACAGAACTTGGCTGACCTTGTTCTCTGCCTAGCAATTCCCTTTGTGACCTTCACAGTAAGGGGTGATCTTCATAGAGCATGATTAGTTTTTCAGGTCCAGAATCCTAACATCTATCTAGAGAAAATTATCAATATGTCCATTTGTATCTTTTAATCTCTTTATATATATCTATGCCTCTGCTTGTACCTCTCCCTATGTCTGATTTATCCTCCTAAGGATGACTCGTATTTTGGGCAGGTCATGCCATATCTCAATTTTGTGTCTGTGTGTGCATATGTGTGCATATGTGCATGTATGCATACAACATAGCAGTGTAGCTACAGGGCTAGGATTGCAAATGCTGGAGTCACCAGATGATGTGGTACCTGGCCACTCTTCTTCCTCCATCTGTTTTTCTCCTTAGTTTCCTAACTTCTCTGTGCCTTGATTTCCTCATGGGCAAAATAGTGAAAATGCTGTATATCCTACAGAAATGTTTGTATATGCAAAATACTTAGCATCATGCTTGAGATAAAATAACCACTCATTAATTATGTATGTGTCCATTTACCCCAGGCATATACAATGTAAATACACAGTCCTATTCTTGATAACCTGTCCTTCAAGGGCCTGTTTCCCATAGGCCTCCATGTCTTGTCCCACACAGGATCTATCTCTCTAATGAAGTGTTTTTATACCCTTATCTGAAGGAATGTAATTTTCCTCCAATGACATTTGGGGTAAAATTTTCATTGCTATTGTCTCGCATTGCTAGAGAAAGTTTTCCTTCACTGATTTGTCCTTTCATTAACCACTTATTCCTCCTTTTTATTCATCTGACTCCCACCGTGGGCCAGATATTGCATTTGGTGGAGACTGGCAAGGAGCTCCACAGTCTCATGGGATATGCGGACTGTTCAAACTGAATTCTGTTCAAGACACAGGGCAGAGGAGGTCCTGGGGACATGGCTTCTGGAAGTGGACAGATTTCCCACCCCTGGGCTGCCTGAAAATTCTTGTTCTGCCAAGAAGGTGTGGAGAACCTGAAAGCTGTTTAGAAAGAGGAGACTGGGATAACAAAGATGCACCCTGGATCCTATTTTTCCTCATATAGAAATCTCTCTTGTTATGCCTCTGATTAATTTATTTCCCTACTCAGCAATATTTGGGACTTTCCATTATGTGTGCTTTGGCTTGTTTCTTAAGGTAGCCTTAGGCATCCATGGGGCTATTGTCAATAATGGGTCTGTGCGCACACCTCCATTCTTGGAGATCAGAAAGCTGTGGCTTTTAATTCTTCTCAGTTTGATAATTGAGGGTGGGTGGAGGTAATGAGGCTCCTTACTTCTCCAACATCTTTCCACCAGCCCTTGACATATCCCCAAAGGCAAGGAAAGCCAGAACAAAAATGAACTGTTGGGACCTCATCACGATAAAAAGCTTCTGCACTGCAAAGGAAACAGTCAAGAAAACTAATAGGGAACCAACAGAATGGGAAAAGATAGCGGCAAATAGCATATCAGATAAAAGGCTAGTATCCAAAATCTGCAAGAAACTCACTAAACTTCCTACCCAAAAGATGAATAATCCAGTGAAGAAATGGGCAGAACACCTGAACAGACACTTCTCCAAAGAGAACATCCAGATGGCCTATAGGCACATGAAATGATGCTCAGCATCACTCATTATCAGGGAAACACAAATCAAAACCACACTGAGATACCACCTCACACCGATAAGAGTGGCTAAAATGAACAAATCAAGAGACTTTAGATGGTGGCGAGGGTGTGGAGAGATGGGCACCTTCCTATACTGTTAGTGGGAATGTAAACTGGTACAGCAGCTCTGGAAAACAGTGTGGCAGCTCCTCAAAAAATTATCTGTGGAACTTCCCTATGACCCAGCAATAGCACTTCTGGGGATCTACCCAAGGGATACAGAAGTCCTGATGCATAGGGGCACATGTACCCCAATGTTCATAGCAGCACTGTCAACAATAGCCAAATCATGGAAAGAGCCTAAATGTCCATCACCTGATGAATGGATCAAGAAGATGTGGTATATATATACAATGGATTATTACGTGGCAATTAGAAAGAATGAAATCTGGCCATTTGAGCAAAATGGATGGACCTGGAGGGCGTCATACTAAGCGAAATAAGTCAGGCAGAGAAGGACAGATACCATATGTTTTCACTCATAGGTTTAGCAGGAGAAACCTAATAGGGGACCATTGGAAGGGGAAGTGGGGGAAAAGAGTTGGGGAGAGGGAGTGAGGCAAATCATGAGAGACTTTTGAATGCAAAGAACAAACTGAGGGCTGAGGAGGGAGGGAGAGGAACGGGGGTGATGGTCGTGGAGGGGGGCACTTGTGGGGAAGAGCACTGGGTGTTATATGGAAACCAACTTGGTAATAAACTATTTAAATAAAAAAAAAGAAATATTTCTACCTTAGATTTGGATGTGGCTCCTACTTTATTCTTTTGTAGGGGTAGAGGTTGAGTTTTTATGGACTGTGGACTGCCTGTCCCTCTGGGGTCATTTCTATTCAGGTCCTATTTAGTCTTTATCCCTCCAGCAGAGATCTACCTACAATTCTCAAATGTCTCAAGTTTTCTGGCTTTGTTCTCCTTTCTGGACCGCTCAGCAGCCTCACTCTCACCCAGGGAGCTCTAGTGTTCCTGCCTGGCCTGCACATCTTGCTCTGGCCAGTGCTTCTCTTCCAGTTTCCCATAGCACCAGGAATAGGACTTTATCACAACACTTATCAGCTTGGGTTGAAATGTTGATTTCCCTGTCTGTCTTCTAGGAGAGATGCTGAGCTTCCCCAAGGAAAAGAATCTGCCTTATTCTCAAAGCCCCTGAATACAGGCTAGAATGAATGAAGGCACTGTGCTGAATACCAGGCTAACTTCTATTTTGTTGACACTGTGGAACCTGACAGGTTTTGAGTGAAACAGTGTGGCATCAGAGGATGGGCAGGGGAATGTCTCTACCAAGTCATGCCGAGAGCTTACCATTAAGCCCCTTTATGGCAGATGTGCTGTGGAATCAAACTTAAGGAGGTGAATCATTATCTCCACCCCTCCAGCCTTCTTTTGTCTTCTGATGGTAAACACAGATGGATAGTGTTTGCTCCCGGACACAGGCAGTCCCCTTGACCTTCCCCTATGCTTGTTCCCAACTCTCTATCATAGCTGCATTAAGTCATCTTGCTGTCTTCAGCTCAGCTCGATTGACTAAAGCTTTCACAGGCAATTGCTTTTATCTAAAATTTGAAGAACCAGCTTTGGTAACAATTTTTATTCCAGCTGTGCATTTTCAAAGCTATTAACTGTACTTTGTCCTCAAAATAGGGCCGAGCCCTTAGCTGGGGGTCAAATGCTTCTTGCGAGAGGCCAGCTCTGGAAGGGCTCTTATCCAAGCACAGGGTGAAGTGGGCACATGCTCCTGGCCCCCATCCTGGCCCATCTAAGCCTTGGCCTTCTTGGGGTGGGAGTTCTTCTGGCTCTGTAGAGCTGCAGGGCCCCTCAGGATCTGGACTTTGGTCAAGTGCCAGAGTATAGCTCTGATCTTGGGAGGTGCCCAAATTTCTAGCCTCCATCCTAGATAGCCTTTAAGTCAGTTGTGTCTATAAGTGGCTGGTATGCCTGGGGAGGATGGAAAACTATGAGATCGCCACATAAAGAACAAATATTGGGAGAAGCATAGAGGGCATGACACAAGTAGACCCATTTTCAGTGCACTGCATTATAGGCCTGCCTCTTCATGCCTCCTTGTATCCACACTCTTTGCCACATAACCTGGACACCTTCCCACTCCCACTAGTTGTATGCTGAACTTACCACCTCTTCACCTTTGGCTAATCTTATCATTTGCTTTCGTCAGAGGAATATGAGTAGATGTGCCAGGGTGGCAGTTCTTTTCTTTTCTTTAAAATTTTTTTTATGTTTATTATTGAGACAGAGAGAAACAGAGTGTAAGTAGGGGAGGGACAGAGATAGAGGGAGACACAGAATCTGAAGCAGGCTCCAGGTTCTGAGCTGTCAGCACAGAACCCAACGCGGGGCTTGAACCCACAAACCGTGAGATCATGACCTGAGCTGGAGTTGAATGCTTAACAATTGAGCCATCCAGGTGCCCCCAACCCAGTATGGCAGTTCTGAGCCTCCCCCTTACCAGAGCTGTATGTTTCTGCTTATTCTTACCACAGGAAGTGCCTTCTTTAGGTGGTTGTACTAGCTTAGCCAGAGTCCTAGAACATACAGAAGTGGAGCAGACTTGAGTCTACACCACAGCAAGTTCAGCCAGATCCACAGAGTAGAGATGCCCAGTGTATCTCAGCCAGTTCATAGATGTCTGAGGAAAAAAAATAGTTGTTGCAATAAGTTTGGGAGTGGTTTGTTACAGGGCAGTAACTAGCTGATACAATGCCTCACTGTCATTTTGAAATGGGTTAAGGGTATTGTTCTTATAGTTGTAGTTACTTTTTTCCAAATTCCCTTCTCTGTGTGAAAATATATCTTTTCTGTAATAGATTAAAACAATACCACTTTTGGAACACTTGCAATGTGCTGTGTTCTGTTAAAGGTACTTACATGTATTGCTCCATTTAATCCTTACAGCAAACCCAGTGAGTAAGGTATTATTATCAACCCCATTTTACAGATTAGGAAACTGAAGCTGAGGGAAGTTAAGTAATTTGCCTGAATTCACACAGCTAAGAAGTAGTACAACAAGGATTCAAATCTAGGCAGTCTTGTTCGAGAGCCCATATTCTCAGCAGCCACCATGATTTTAATGCTCTTCTCTCTTTCTCTTATCTGGGATCAAAAAAATGTAGGCTCACTTCTGTAATTTAACATGACTCCAGGGTAGCATCTTGAGACATTTGGAAGAGCTTATTTATAACCCTGAACTTTAGGAGTGGATTATAAGGGTTTTCTCCTATAAGGGCCACTTGAAGGGATCCTGAGTGAGTTGGAGAATGTGGGTTGCATGGAGACTTCTTGCTCCTGAAACATGCTGCCAAGGCCAAGGCTGACTTGGCATTGCAGTGTACGGAAGTCCTGACCAGGTCTGTCTTGGGCCACCCTGAGAGCACAGGGCCACCCTGAGAGCACAGACCTGGAGGTGGGTGTGCTTCTCTGTCTGGGCCTTTGTGATGTCAGGGAATGGGGCCGGCGGGGGGGGGGGGGGGGGGGGGGGGGGGGGGGGGGGGGGGGGGGGGGGGGGGGGGGGGGGGGGAGCGCATCTGAGCCCTAAAGAGCTCTAGGCCATGTTAGCTGTTTAGTCTTGGGAGAATCAGATTAGAATTAACTAGTGATTGTTTAAGTACTTGTAAAAACGGGTTGGAAACTGTGAAAATATATACATGTTATATATTATGCTATGATTATAATTATGATTGTTAAGTCTTGTAATTTAAGGATAAGATTGTCACTCTTTAACTCAGGCTCTACTTTTCTTAGCTGATTCCCTGCACAGCTAAGGAAGTGCTAGAGGCTTATTCTCCACATCCTACAAAGCTTACTTTTATTTCTTCCTCTATTCCTTTTCCTTCTTGTCCCTTTACTTCCTGAATTTATTCTGCTAGTCCCTAAGATGAGCATTGTGTAGGGGGATGGGAAAAGCAGTGAATGGCTGCTAACCCTGTCTCAGTCTCTATCCCCACCCAGCCCCTCCCCGCCCCCCCCCCTTCCCCACTCTCCCTTGCCTCCCATCACTGGCTAGCTGCTGCCACGGCTTATATTTTTTAACTCTGTGGAGGGCCAATTTCAATAATGTATCCAGTTTCCAAGTCAGAAACACAGGGGCCCCTTTTCCTGCCCCACCACCAAACCTGAGTACCAGAGCTGACTGATAGCAGTATCCATGTCAAACTCAAACCCCAGCTCAGAAAAACAAAGGAATCCAGGAAAAAGACAAGAGACATATGACATGCTGGAGAAGATGAAGAATAAATTGCCCAAGACATGAAAGAAAAGGAATTGCATACATTGTAACCTAACCTTATATAAATAAGGCAGACGTGGCTGTTTTAATAGGCTCTGGAAGACTGAAGGGACCCAAAGGGAGAAAGTACTGGTAACAAATGAGATGCAGATTTTGGAAGAGAAACAGACAGTAGCTTATTCCTAGTGAAAGCTGGAAGATGGAGTGTTTTTTAATTAGGCTTAAATTGGAGAGGCCTTGCCCGAGCTGAGTCTAGGGCAGCAGAGGGGCCATTCAAGCTCTTGGCACCTGAGTGAGTAACAAGGCCCCAGATGTAAAGGGGTTTAGCTAAGCCCTCTAAGCCTCATGTGTAAGGAGAGAGCCCAAGGTCAGTTACTGATATTGTCTGCCAAATCTGAGGAGCTGCTGGAAGCAGAGATGGGTGGGAGAGCTGGGGCGGGGGGACCTGGAGTTTGGGCTGCAGGACATTGTGAGAACACAAGCAGAAGTGTGTGCATATTGGGTTTAGTTGGACTCGAAGGGGCAGACTCTGCTGGCAGCTGGACTGGAGGCTAGACTCTAGGCAGGGGCAACAACACATCAGTGGGTCTAAAGGTCTTGATTTTTTTGCACATCCGGGTACCACTGTTGTAGTTTGCCCTGGGGGGAATAGCTGGAGAGTAATGACAAGATAAGCCTGGGATGTGTGCAAGCTGATGGTTTATGCTGTTCATTTCAGAGCCAGGAAGTCTAGGCAAAAATAAGGAGGATGAAATGGATCTCAGGACAGAGCATGACAGCAGCAAGTGTGATGTAAATGGGAGGCAGGGAAGCTAGAGGGGAACACCTGAGCCCAGGGATAGGGAGGGCTCTGTCTACAACAGGAGAGAAACATCATAGCATAATGGCCAAGGACACGGACTCGGGAAACAAGCTTGCTTGAGTTAGAATCCTGGTCCTGCCACCTGTGGCTGTGTGACCTCAGGCAAGTTACTTAAACTATTCCTGTCTCAGTTTCCCTATCTGTAAAATGAAGGTTGGCATGAGAATGAAATTAGTTAATCCTTACATTGCTTCAGATATTGTCTGGTATACGTAAGCCTTACATAAGTGTTTGTTAAGTAAAAGATAATAATAATATTTAAAAAGTTAAAAGAAGACATAGGAACTCATCTTCTGCAAGATGGTGCAGAGGAAATGGAGAAGATGAGATGTGGTATTGGGCCTGGTGAACTGGAGGAGGCCCAGGGCCATCCTCAAAGAGCTGTCATATACGCTACTGCTTCTGGGTCAGGGCTATGGAAAACCACCAGATGTCACAATGAAGTACTTGATGCAGTAGAGAAGAAGAGATGTTTTGAAGTGTTTTATTTCCCTTGTGCCAAAATTTGAGCAGAAAACAGAGAATGAAATGCTGAAGCCACAGAGGCAAGGGATGTGGTGGCCTCTCTGTAACCATACAGGTTCACAGGTAAGTCCTGGCCTAAAACCAACCAACCCACATACCCAGAAACCAACAAACCAGCCAGCCAGATAGCCAACCAAGCAACTAATCAAGCATCTACAGGCACACCTAGAAGATCTTGCAGGTTGGGATCTAGACCACCATGGTAATGGTAATGCGTATACCACAATGAAGTGAGTCAAATGATTTCTTCGGTTTCCCAGTGCATGTAAAAGTGATGTTTACACTACACTGTAGTTTCTTAAGCATGTACTTGCATTATGTATTTAAAAATGTACATACCTTTATTTAAAAACCTGTATTACTAAAAACTTTATTTATCCAAGTGATTTATTTATTTATTTATTTATTTATTTATTTATTTATTTATTTGGAAATGTATTGCTAACAATCATCTGAGCTTTCAGAGAGTCATAATATTTTTGCTGGTAGAGAGTCTTGTCCTGATGTCGGTGGCTGCTGACTGATCAGAGTGTGGCTGAAGGTCGGGGTGGCTGTGGCAATTTCTGAAAATGAGACGACAATGGAGTTCGCCATGTTGATTGAGTCTTCCGATTTCTCTGCAGCCTGCGATGCTATTTGATAGCATTTTACTCAGAGCAGAACTTCTTTCAGAATTGGAGTCAATCCTCTCAAGCCCAGCTGCTGCTCTGTCGACTGAGTTTATGTCATGTTCTGACCCTTTTGTTGTCATTTCAAGCATCTTCACAGCGTCTCCACCAGGAGTAGATTCCATCTCAAGAAACCATGGTCTTGGCCCATTCCTCATTTGTTCTGATTTGATCATGAGATCACAGCAATTCAAATGTAATAATAATGAAAAAGTTTGAAATACTGTGAGAGTTACTAAATGTGACACAGAGACACAAAGTGAACAAATGGTGCTGGAAAAATGGCGCCGATAGATTTGCTTGATGCAGGGTTGCCACCACAAAACTTTAATTTGTAAAACATTCAATTTCTGTGAAGTGCAATGAAATGAGGTCCGACTGTATTTTAACTGCAAGCAAATGAAGATGCAAGCTTGGATTAAGAGAGATGAGTACAACTTGAATATGCATATTTTCCCAGGGGCCGCAGCTATATTCTCTAGAATCTGGCACCCCAACCTTGGAGCTTCTGTTTCCCCAGGCACACACCATTCCCCAGGGCAGAGCCTGTCCTTTCTTCTTTTCCTGACCTCTCTGTTTCTGCCTTCCCTGCCCATAACGGCTCTGCAGTACCAGGCAAGAACACGAGCACACAGCCACGAGGGAGTGTAGAGCATTGCCTCTCCTTCGTAATGACTTTCTCTTGATGCACTGCTGTTAGGAGGAGTTGTAAGACTGCAGGAAACCAGCCTTCGAAAGCAAAAGCTCCTGACAGTGGATTTTGTTTTCTGGGAGTAAATTAATTGAACAGCCCTTGTGAAGGGGCAAGAAGAGAGAGGAAATGAAAGGAGGAGGGAACTGAGAGCTAGGCAGTCAAGAGGAAGAAGTTGCTTCAGGGATTGTGCAGGAATTCAGGAAAGTGTGTGAAACTTTCCAAGGATTATGATCAAGGTTAACAGTAATAGTAAAATAATCATCACCCAAGGCCTTGGCTGTTTCTGTGCTCATTGCCATGTGGGCATCAAATAGCTGTTGAGGGGCAGTTGCAAGCTCCTGCTAAGCCAGGCAGGGGATCCAGAATGAAGACGGAGGATTTCCCTCTGGAAATAGTCCCCACTGGTGCCTGCTGTGGGCATGAACTCTCATAATAGTGCTGGCTGGCATTCCCTCTACAGATGCCCCCTGGGAGTGCTGACACAGCAGTCAGCATGCATCCCACCGCTTTGGCAGAAGTTGAAGGGAGGGGTTCACAGACATGCCAGCTTCCCCCCACCCCTGCCATGGGCTCTGGGAGTATGGAAAGCATTCAGGCTTGGAGCCAGGATAAATAATGGAAATATGGGTTTCAAATTATGAGCAGTGCCATTTCTGGAATTTGTTTTGCCATTTGTTCCTTTTGTCTTCATCCAAGGGCTTGCAAACCTCTGTTAGCTACAGGGGAGGAAGCTTGGTTTCCCTGAACCCTAATGTGTTTTCATGGTGAAGACTCATCCAGAAATACACACCCAGGTTGGTGGGAATATCAAGGGCATTAGTGGACCTTCTACTATGGACAGCAAGGCTGAGGACAGTTATATAGTATGTATAGTGGTACAAAAGATGCAGACTCTGACCTTGAAGATGGCAATTTCCTCCAGTTCCTTTCCATAGGAGTAGTTCTGGTCTAGAGACAGGAAACATGGGAGGCCCTCTTGAGTATGCTGTCCACCATCTTGCTGATCTTGGAGAAGTCACCATACCTCTATGGGTCTTAAGTTTCCTTCTCCTAAAATTGAAAGTTCAGTGATGGCTAGAGGTCCTGAGGATAGGCTTTGGATTTTTGGACACCCTGTGTCATATGGAACATTCTGTGTATATGATTTTACATTCGTACATGAAGGCCTTTCTGCAGATGAAAGTCTATACTTTGATCAGAACCTTAAGAGGAGGTCCTTGGAGTCCTCTTAGTGTCTGCGGCTCAGGCATGGGTCTGTCCCAGCCCATCGTAGTCCCCTCTACTGGGTTTTCACCCACCTCTTCTTGTATTATTACCCTGATTTTCATGTTTTTGATATTTGTTGTTTTCTTTTTCTTGCTATCTGGACCAAGCCTTGTCTAGCTTTTCAATGACTAGACTGTCATCTCCATATTTAGACATGGTCTCATATAGATTTTCATACCATTGAGGTGTGAGAACACCCTGGGAAACACGGTCCACCTGGGGCTCCAGGGCTGAACTTGGATGCCAAGTATAAATGTCCAGATCTTTACATTTCCAGTCAATTCTCATACTGATGGGAGTAGATGCTTAGAAATTGGTTGTTGGGTCTACTGATTCTTGCTTTCTCTTTTGTTCTCATATCTTCTTTTCTCCTTCTAGATGAGTTTCCAGTCTCTTTAGGCACATGGGACATCAAATTTAGAAAGTTTATTTCAGAGAGGAAGCATTTATTTGAACCTGCCACATCCTAGTTGTCCAAACCATGTGAACATGTTCTGACTTTCTCCAGGCATTATTAATAACAGTTCCTTTGTTTAGAGAACATTTTTAATTTTTCAAGGCTCTTGCTTGATTGCATGACACCCCTGTCAGGTAGTTATCAGATGAGACGGTACATATGAAAGCACCTTGTCCTGGGACAGATGCAGGGCAGGAAGTGAAAGAGAATCATTTTACAAGTGATGACTTGAAAGCCCACAGCAATTAGATATGAGTTGATGTGACGTGCTAAGGTTAAGTCCAGGGACTTTGGGAAGAGGCAAACTAGAGGCTGAATACTAGTTTTTTGTTAACTAGCTGTATCATATTGGGCCTAGTGCTCAAACTCTCTGAGTTTTTGTTTCCACATACATAAGTGAAATGGTGATAGTAATGCTTCAATCCCAGGGATGTCACAAGGGTAAAGGGAATTGTGAATCTGGAACATATAGCACAAGGCCTACCACACTATGGCACTCAGAACTTGGTAGCCACTATTATTTGGGAAATGTTAACACAAATATGGGCACACACCCACCTTACTTATGGAATTTTTGCATCTGTCTCTTGACCATACATTATTTGAAGATCCTAGAACAACAACAACAACAACAACAACAACCACAAGTCAGGTATGGAAGGAAAAGTAACAATCTACTTACTCCCAACTCAATTTATAGATGAAGGTTTTATAGCTCAGAGTAGGAAAGTAGTTTTCCCCAAGATACACAGCTATTTAGAGACAGCAATAGGGTGAAAAATTGCCCTCTCTCTGAGGGGTTTCCTAGACTGCAGGACTTTCAGAGCTAAAATTGGGACCATCCTGGGCAAACCAAAATAAGCTGGTCACCCTATACGGTGATGAGATAAGATCCTGGCTTCCTGACTTGCAGACAGACCAGCATCCTTTTCACTTATAAAAACAAATGTTCTATACAGGTGGGTGTCTTCTCAGGTGTTTACTGTTTCGATTCTGAAAAAGCCCGCCTGTGGATGCTGCTACTGATCCTCCATGCTATTGTCACACTTCAGAGAAGATGAGAGTACTCTGCCACATCCCTTACAGAGCTCACCTCCATACATAAACCCTGGTCCCTTCTGAGCTCACAGTCACCGGTGAGCCTTGGGGCCGTGTTAAGGCTGGAGTACAGCCCAAGACTGGAACACAAGGGCTAAGTGGGCATGCATCTGTCTGCGGATAGCTTCAGTGCCTCTGGGAGTGGATGCTCAGGTTCCTGCATCCGCACCACATGGAAGTGAGATAGAGTGAGAAATGTTTGTGGGAGCCTGGGTTGAAAGTAGAGAGAGATTGAGATGAGTGACATCAGGCCTCAACTGAAGCTGGGAGAAGGATGAGGAAAAAGGCAGAGAATTGAGACTGGTAAGTGATATGTCACACTTCCTGTCTGGATGCATATAACCAATGAGGAACTTGTCTCCAGAATGTATAAAGAATCCTTACAAGTAAAAGATAAAAAGACAGATAACCCAGTAGAAAAAATAGGCAGAAGACTTAACAAAGGTACCTAGTCAGTACCACATGAAAAGGTGCACACGTTTAGTAATCAGAGGAGTGCAAAGTAAAACCATACACAGTCACCATAGGGACCACAATGAAATGCCAAGTGCTGAAGAGAATATGGAGTGACTAGAACTGTCATACTCTGCTTGAGGGTAAAGTGGTACAAACACTTTAGAAAGTTGCTTGGCAGCATCTACTGAAGCCTCCTGCACATGCGCCTCATGCACTGCCAGTTCTTCCCCCATGTATGAACACAAACAAAAATGAATACTTATGTGCACAGAAACATCAAAAGCCCTCATAGTAGCTTTACTCACAAAAGCCCCAAACTGGAAATAATTCAGGTGTCTATCAAGTGTGCTGGGGAAGCAAACTGGGGTAGACAACGGAATGCTGCACTGCAATGAAAATGAGTGGCTTATTGCTGTATCTAAACACATGGATTGCTTGCAGAAAAGCACACATTTTCCATATTATTTCATTTATATAAAGTACAATAAGAAGTAAAACTAATCTGTGGTTTTAGATATCAGGTTGATGATACCATTTGGAGAATTAATGACTGCGAGGGAGCTGATCAGAGATTATTTGATTTTTTTTTTTTAACCTTGGTTTGGGTTGTGGTTGTATGAGTGAGTTTACCATGTGAAAATTCTTTGAGATGAGCCTTTATATTTTGAATACTTTTATGTAGTATATAATTCTTTGATAAATACATTTATTTAAAAAATAGATGTAGTGTTTCATCTAGTGTCCTTCTTCCAGCTCTGAGTCATTGGGCAGTTTTGGACACAACATTTCACCAGGACACTAATCCTTCTATCCAGAGTCAGGTGAAAGAATGAGATGCATACCTTCTCCTGGGATCTCTATCCCATAAGCTGGAGAGCTTTCATGTCTGGGATGAGGACTTCTTTGGGCAATTGGGTAACTGGCCCCTTCCAGCTCTGGACCCTGTTACCTCCTGTCTAGAGAAGTAAGAACATTTTCTGTTTGCTCTTGGGCCCCAAACAGGACTGAGCCACCTATTCTAGAACTTTACCAAATTGAATCATGCCAATCTCCTCTCTTCCTCTAGCCATTCCACTTCATTTTCAGGCCACTTAGTCCATTTTTTCCTTTTTGTCCTTGGTTTTCAAGACAGCCCATTTGGGCTGAGCCCTATTCAGTGACAAGTTGTCAGAACAGCTCAGGCCTTAGTTCTGTTGTGTGATTTAAGCCAAAAAAAAATTTGACTGAGGAAATTAGGTGGAGGTGATTGCAGCTAAAGTGGCTCTTATTGAAGCTTTTGGAAAACGTAAATGTCATCAGTCTTGTCAAAGCCAGACACAGGAGAAAATAACAGGACTGAAGGTAGACCCGGATGCATACTGGGGTTGCACAAACTTAGAATTAGCCATCCTTTGCATTATTATTTTCCTCCTTGCAAGTGGTGGCGTGGAAGGGGAGGAGATGAAAAGAAAAATAGGAGGCAAGAGTGGGGTGTGGTGGAAACATGGGTGAAAAATGCTAAACCTGAACATTGTTACTTACTTTTGATTCCTCTGAAGCATTGGCAGTATCCCCATGATTCCCAGTGCTCAAGATGAGAGCAGCTAAGGGTTGATGGCATGAGCCTTGGCCCAGATTGGAGTTGAGGATGGTCCAGGCTGAGCTGGCACATCAGACAAGAGTGGTCTGGCCCTTGTGCTGTCATCACACAGTGAGAGACTAGACAGATCATTCACTGTGCTCTTGTCTCAGTAACCACATGGGAAGGACCTGTCTATCATTCAAAGACCCACTGAGAATCAACTACATGTGAGGCCCTTGGAGAACACAAAGACCACCATGCAGCCTTGTCCTGAAGGGGCATGTTGCTAAGCATATAGAACTGAAATTCCAAGGAGAGCTAGTGTCAGCAATGGGTCTGTAACTAGAGAGAATTACAAATGTTAAAGTGATCTGAAATTGATAGATTGGAGGATGAGGAGAGAGGACAAGTGATAGGTGAGTTAATTAATCAGAATTGCAAGTGGGGATTGAGATGGGGCATATATGCTGACAAGGCCCAGAGGGCTGATCCCTGGTGCAGGGGTATAGACTGTGATGGCCAGCTCAGGTTGGGACAGGCAGCAGACAATAGTTAGCTGTGCTCTAGATTGTGGGAGTTTGGGAAAGGGAAATCTAGCCCTCCATTCCAGTCCAGACATAGTCCAAGGGGTTCAGTGGAATTCTGTCCCTGGTTATAGGAAATTAGGTATGAACAAAAGCTGGAGCCCATTCTCTGAGGGGTAGAGGTTCAGGATTTGAGAGGGGAGTCCAGCAGCAAGATTATCTCAAAGATCTCTGAGACAGTGATCAAATGGTCCTTGCAGTTTGCCTCTCTGAGAAAAATATTAATTTTCTCTTCTGTTGGGGGTTGAGTAACTATAGGTCCTAATGTTAGCAGGATGTAGGGAGCCAAACAACTCATATGTAAGAGATGCATCTAATCAGTACACTCTGGCCAGAATATGGTTTATCTGATCTGAATAGCCCAGACAAACAAGGGCTTTGTGTACAGAGAAGGGAGGAATTGGTTAAGGCTGAGGTCATTTGTGATGGTTTTGCAGAAAGGATATGACTCAGACTCAAATTTTCCAACTCTTGTAGCTGTCAGGGATTGAGGCCAGACAGGTGATAATATCTGGAAACACCTTCATCATTTCACATAGCATGAAATTATACTAACTACATCCCCCTTCTGGGGACTTACTTTCCATATTTGAGAAATGAGCGTTTGTGCTACAGAACTTGTAGGACCGCCTCCTCACCCTACCTCTTGTGACACGCTACCACTTTCTGGCATCCATATGTTTGGGCAGGCCACTCACAGTCTTGTGTAATTCCCAGCTTAATAATTGCTTTCCTGGATCTCTGAGGGCAGGAAATTTGTCTCTTTATTTCATAGCATATATGACAGAGAAACTGTCATGAAGGAGGCACTTGATATATAAATGAATGAAGATAGGGCAATATTCTTGGATACCTATGTGTGATTTGAGACACAAGGTCATCAAGAGTCAGCTCTCTCCCTGCCCTGCCCTGATATCTTTTCCTCTGAGGCTCCTGGTATCTGAACTATGTTTCTTGAGGGAGATGATTTTTAAAGAAATTGATTCCCCATTTCAAGCATGGTAAATCCAGAAGTAGATAACGTACAGGCTGAGTTAGATGTCCACAGAGGGCAATCTGACTTCAGTAAGATAGTCTGTGTAACTTATAACCTCTTCCAGCAGCAGGCAGGAGCCAGCTGAAATGTGCTGTCTCTGGACAATGGTCCTTAACCCAGCATCAGGCATGGTGTCTCTGGCAGCCAAGACAATACCATCCCATGGTCACTGTGCACTTTCCAGGCCTGACTTACCACCATTCTCCAAAGTGGCATTCAACCCTGGGTCTCCCTCACTGACTCCTAGCCCATGACTGGATTCTAGTATTGTTTTGTAGCCTCATCCTTCTTAGAATCAAATCCCCAGAACCTTCCCTTCTTTGGCCCAGAGTTCTGAGTTGGGGAAATCTGGGAGTCTGAGGCTCAGTGATATGATGCTCCTTGTACTTTTTCAGGTGTTCTAGGCCCCTGTCCTTCCCTGCGGACATGCATTCAAATCCTTTTCCTTTCTTCCATAAATCTCAGTACCAAGGGTGGTGGTGTGATGAGGTGAATGGTCTGGGCGGCAGGTCTCCAGAGCTCCCAGCTATTTCCTAAAGTTGGCTGATTGCATTTCACTGTGCACATGAGTCAAAGGGAGGTTGACCAGGGGGTGGATCTGTCAGGTCCTTTTGCCAAAAAAAAAAAAAAAAAAAAAGAAGAAGAAGAGAAAAGAAGAAAACTCTTGAGGCTCTAAATGGGTTTTGGTGAGTTCTGTGGCCCATCTCTACATGCAGCAGCTTCAGTCATGGCACTGTGAATCTGCAGATGGTGGACAGGCTGGGAATAGGACAGGGCAAACCCCCATGTTACTTTTATCTGTCTACTTCTTTCTACCCTTTCTTACGTCTCATTCTCCAACTCTGTTCAGTCCTTTCCTTCAATAAGTATCTCAGCTCCCCAGTCAGGCAGCTCCTCCATCTCCTTCACTTCCCAACTCCTTCTTGCTAGTGGACTCTTTTCTCCCCATTGCCTTCTGTATAACTTTGTACATTGGCCATTCAAGCTCTTCCCATGGTGCCATCTCCTCATGCCCCTCAGTGGAGAGGAAGATTTGTGATGCATTCCTATCATATTCATTTACTCCTCACTGTGACCCCAAGGTCAGTTCTATTAGTTTCATTTTCCAGATGAGCAAACTGAGTTAGTGGTACTAACTTTCCAAAATCAACCTGCTTTTAAACAAAGAGTGCAAACAACAGTCTGCACTCTTTATTAAATGTTTCCTAGCCCAAGTTTAATGTCCTTACTATTACATGACAGCTGCCAAGGCAGAAATATGGCTGGAATGCATCATGAGCTTTCACTTAGAAGCAAAAATCAAAGGATGTGCCCCAAGTAGCAATTTCTGTCTGTGACTTAGTATTTTGAGGTGTTCTGTCCCTGGCAGCTTTTTTGCCACTGGGCATTCCTTTTAGCCAGGGATAGCAGTGGAGGTAGTGGGGACAGGGTCTTTCCTGCCCCATGTTTCCTTGGCACAGTGAAGGGAGTTTGCTGTCATACAGGGAAGGGGAGGTGACCTGGCCAGCAGGCACCTCAATTAGCAAATGCATTTTAGTTGTTAAATTCATTATTGCAGATTAATTGAAAATCGGGAGTGAGGCTGGATAGCATCACTTAATTGCACAATTGGAAAAGCCAACCTCCCGGCCTGAGACATGCAGGAAGCTCCTGAGGCTGCCATCTAAACCTTGTTTTCTCCTCTTTAATCTGCTCTTGAATTCATGAACCTGAAGTTTTGCAAGCCCAGCAGAAAGGTGCTACCTTTAGAGCCTTTCTTCTCTAGCAGCTGGCCATTTAAACAAGGCCCCCTTGAAAGTGGGCTCTGGTTGAGGCCAGCTTTCATTTCAGGGAGCCCATTTTAAATGGCCTCCATGTTTGCATTGCACTTAACACTTCTCTTAATGGCTTATTTCATCACAGGCTTCCGGTCCCACAAGCAGAGGGCCTGGCTCACTGTCAGCATAGAATCAGAGTTGTTGAAAGGTTAAATGTTTACATTAAAAGAGGAAGGACATTGAACCAGACCAAGTCATGTTTGAATCTAGGTCTGCTGCATATAAACTGTGAAATCTTGTTTCTTGGAGCATCAATTCTTAATTGTAAATGAAGAAAATAATATGTACCTTTAGGATTATTCTGGAGAAGAAATAAGACAACCAGTGTGAGTTGCTTATTTCTCCAACTGGCATATCATAAATCTCAGCAAAAGCCCCTTCTTTTTTTCACTACCCTTTTGGGCCCAAACTTGGTTTGCAAATACATTTGAATATAATTTTCTGACTTGGGTTACCTTTTGCTCCCCTTTATTTCCTCCTGTTTTTTTCCTGTCGATACATACACTTCAAATGCCTTATGATTGTGGAGGCCAATTTGTGACAGCTTGATTCCATGACTTTGTTATTTGTGGTTAACTTTACCCTGCAATTTAAGAAATTGATAGGCTATGGCCGCATAGTCCCAGGGCCCCGTAGCTTCAAATTGACAGAGGCTCACGTTCCGTGAGACCCTAGGTGCTAATTACTTAATGTGATTCCTTACCACGTTTTTGGATGTATGTATTAAGTTTACGTAATGCTTCATGTTCTGTAATAGATAAACTCGTATCTCTATGGCTTAATGTAATACACCTTTATTTCCTGCAAAGGAAAAAGCCCAGTTGCAGAGCCCAGGGTCCAGAGGCTCTCTCAGTGCTAAGGGACTTGGGCTGAAGAGGATCCTTCAGTCTCCACATGTGGCATCCCAGGTGGCCTGGATGTGGAAAAAAGGAAGAAAAGAGTAGTCACTGTCTTTTTTTTTTTTTTTTGTCCTTTTGTGTTTCATTTTGTTTGTTTTGTTTTGTTTTGTTCCCAGATGGGGAGAGGTATCACTGTTTTCCACAGGACTATTCCTTTGGCCAGAACTCAGCTGTGTGGTCATACCCACCTGTCCTGGGAGCTGGGAAAGATAGTCCAGCTATGTCTTCAGAAAGAACGGGAACATTTCTGCCACAGGTAGGTGTGAGGAAATTCGTGGACATACAAAATAAACAGGAGAGTCAGTTTCTAAATTCTGAACCTTCTAAAAACTTTGTTTTCGAAGTTCTGAGTACATAACAGAAATACATATTTTTACTAAATAAAATCAAACTCAGGGCAAAACTTGAACCAAAAAAGATAATTATAGTGATTCTTCTCAAAATGGAGTATGTGTTAATGAGTGAAGGGGTGCGAGATCTTATAGTATAACCATGGCACACTAGAAACATTTTTTTGTTGTTGCTTAATTGTAAGGCATTTAAAATGTTTTTGGTGGAAACAAATCTGTATATATACAATAGAATCCAGGATTTACATATATTTTTAAGATTAAAAATGGGACTTCAAAGAGAAACTTACTTGTTGTGGGCCAATCCTGTGCCCTTAGACACATAGGGGTTCAAAGTTGCTCCTTTAAGTTTTCAGTGGTAGAAAAGTTTGATATGGTTTAGAATTCTTTTTAATAAAAAAATTGTGTGGTACGTTTAAATGTAATTTCCGACTGTTGAGTGTAATTCTTCTAAAAAACCACCTACATTACATTTTCAACTGGCTTTACATTTTATTGTTGCTCAGCATCACTCATTATCAGGGAAATACAAATCAAAACCACACTGAGATACCACCTCACAATGGTCAGAGTCGCTAAAATAAACAAATCAAGAGAATATAGATGGTGGCGAGGATGTGGAGAAACAGGCACCCTCCTACACTGTTGGTGGGAATGTAAACTGGTACAGCCACTCTGGAAAACAGTGTGGAGTTCCCTCAAAAAACTATCGATAGACCTCCCCTATGACCCAGCAATAGCACTGTCAGGGATTTACCCAAAGGATACAGAAGTGCTGATGCATAGGAGCACATGTACCCCAATGTTCATAGCAGCACTTTCTACAATAGCCAAATCATGGGAAGAGCCTAAATGTCCATCAGTTGATGAGTGGATCAAGAAGATGTGGTATATATATACAATGGAGTACTATATGGCAATGAGGAAGAATGAAATATGGCCATTTATAGCAAAATGGATGGACCTCGAGGGTCATGCTAAGCGAAATAAGTCAGGCAGAGAAAGATAGATACCACATGTTTGCATTCATAGGTCTAACAGGAGAGACCTAGCAGGGGACCATGGGGAGAGGAAGGGGAAAGAAAGCTGGGGAGGGTGAGGGACACAGATCATGGGAGACTATTGAATACTTAAAATGAACCATGGATTGAAGGGAGAGGCGGAGGTAGGAAGGGGTGATGGTCATGGTGGGGGCCACTTGTGGGGAGAAGCGCTGGGTGTTATATGGAAACCAATTTGATAATAAACTATTAAAAAATTGTATCATGGTTGTTAATGTCCTACCAGTTTCTGGAGCCTGGCTTTATGAGACTGGGACTCCAAAGTCTTTCAAACATCTCTCAGCTGACAATTTACTTCTTTCTTTGGGGGTAGTGTTGTTTTTTCCCTGAGACCAAGGAATATCCTGTCTCATTTCTCTAGTCAATTGCTACTTTGAGCTTTCTCTTAGCTAAAAACCTTCCTAGTCCACTGGGAACAATAAAAATCTTGTATGCTTTTCTTATGGTATCAAGAGCACATCACCCCAACTCCTCTATCTGCTTTCTATATCGAGTTAGCCAATTTAATCTGCATATAATGACTGGGGCTAATTAATAGTTTTCCCACAGCTGGTTCCCTCTAGAAACATTTAGCAACTGCCTTCTAGTAGAAGCTGTCCTAGAAACAGAGTTCAACTTTGCAATATTTCTTTATATTAGAACAGAGAATTTCCATGTTAATGGGCTTTCCCATGAAAGGCAAGAATGGATTACTGGTGTCATGGATTATGCAAAACATCTTGTCACTCAAAAGATGATGGACAAACCCCCTCACATCTATTATTTATTTCTTTACTTTCTATATTACTTATTTCTTTTATTCTGTTTTACTTTTACTTTTTTATTTTTTTTCTTACTCTACACAAATGACCTCCCATCTGACAATATCTCTATCACATTACCTACCCCCACCCCATTTTCCTATTTCTAATCTCTCTGTGGAACTTAGGTGCACAGAATTGTATTAATCATATCTTTAATGCATTCCTCTCTCATCACTGGGACATAACATTTTATTTAGTTATTTTTTAATTTAGTTTTTAAAAATAGTTTATTGTCAAATTGGTTTCCATATAACACCCAGTGCTCTTCCCCACAAGTGCTCTTCCTCCATTACAACCACCTCTTTTCCCTTTCCCCTTCCCCCTTCAACCTTCGGTTCATTTTCAGTATTCAACAGTCTCTCAGGTTTTGCATCCCTCTCTCTCCCCAACTCTCTTTCCCTCTTTCCCTCCCCATAGTCCTCCATTAGATTTTTCCTATTCTCCTGTTAGACCTATGAGTGCAAACATATGGTATCTGTCCTTCTCTGCCTGACTTAACTTCACTTAGCATGACACCCTCAAGGTCCATCCACTTTGCCACAAATGGCCATATTTCATTCTTTCTCATTCCCTTGTAGTACTCCATTGTATATATATACCACATCTTCTTGATCCATTCATCAGGTGATGGACATTTAGGCTCTTTCCATGATTTGGCTATTGTAGAAAGTGCTGCTATGAACATTGGGGTACATGTGCTCCTATGCACCAGCATTTCTGTATCCCTTGGGTAAATCC
>NC_043700.1:40565206-40572349 GCF_006229205.1 Suricata suricatta | reverse complement strand
ATTTGTTTTGTGGGTGTGGAGTTTGGTGAGTTTCTTGTAGATTTTGGATACTAGCCCTTGATCTGATATGTCATTTACAACTATCTTTTCCCATTCTGTTGGTTGCCTATTAGTTTTCTTGATTGTTTCCTTTGCAGTGCAGAAGCTTTTTATCTTGATGAGGTCCCAATAGTTCATTTTGGCTTTCATTTCCCTTGACATTAGCAATGTGTCCAGCAGGAAATTGCTGTGGTTGAGGTCAAGGAGCTTGTTTCCTACTTTCTCCTTGAGGGTTTTGATGGTTTCCTGTCTCACATTCAGGTCCTTCCACCATTTCGAGTTTATTTTTGTGTATGGTGTAAGAAAGTGGTCTAGTTTTATTCTTCTGCATGTTGCTGTCCAGTTTTCCCAGCAGCACCTGCTAAAGAAGCAGTCTTTTTTCCATTGGATACTTTTTCCTGCTTTGTCAAAAATTAATTGGCCATACACTTGTGGACCCAGTTCTGGGTTCTTTATTCTATTCCATTGGTCTATGTGTCTGTTTTTGTGCCAATACCATACTGTCTTGATGATGACAGCTTTGTAGTAGAGGCTAAAGTCTGGGATTATGATGCCTCCCGTTTTGGTTTCCTTCTTCAATATTACTTTGGCTATTCGGGGTCTTTTGTGGTTCCATATGAATTTGAGGATAGTTTGTTCTAGCTTTGTGAAGAATGCTGGTGCAATCTTGATGGGGATTACATTGAATGTGTAGATTGTTTGTGTTATAATGACCTTTTCACATGTTTATTCTTCCGTCCATGAACAGGGAATGTTTTTCCATTTCTTGGTGTCTTCTTCAATCTCTTTCATAAGTTTTCTATAGTTTTCATCATATAGGTTTTTTACATCCTTGGTTAGGTTTACTCCTAGGTATTTTTATGGTTTTTTGTGCAATTGTGAATGAGTTCAGTTTCTTGATTTCTCTTTCTGTTGCTTCATTATTGGTGTATAGGAATGCAACCGATTTCTGTACATTGATTTTGTACCCTGCAACTTTACTGAATGCATTGATCAGTTCTAGAAGGCTTCTGGTGGAGTCGATTGGTTTTTCCATGTAGAGTATCATGTCATCTGTGAAAAGCCAAAGTTTGACTTCATCTTTGCCAATTCTGATGCATTTTATTTCCTTTTGTTGTCTGATTGTTGATGCTAGGACTTCCAGCACTAGGTTAAACAGCAGTGGTGAGAGTGGACACACCCGTCGTGTTCCTAATCTCAGGGGGAAAGCTCTCAGTTTTTCCCCACTGAAGATGATATTAACTGTGGGCTTTTCATAAACATATTGAGCCCTCACAAAACCACCAATGCCACTGAAAGCTGGGCCATAGATAATAGCCTCTATCCAACCATATGGTTCTCCCTCTCGTGCATTTTTTGCTCCTCGCATTGGAGGCAAACCTATCCTGACCCCTGAATTAATCATTTTCTTGCTTTGCTTTTTAAACTGTTTTTATTTCACCCATGTGTAGTGTTTAAAAACCTCTTTTGATTTTATTATTTTAGACTCTATAAAAATATCAAATCTATGTAATTTTAGGGGGTTTCTTTTCCATCCAATATTGAAATGCTAAGATTTATGCATACCATTGCAAGTTAATATACTTTATTCATTTCTATTGTTTATATTCTATCATATGGCCATTCCATTTTTGGCTCATCCATTCTCCCATGAGGAGCATTTGTGTAGTTTCAAGTTTGTTTTGCTATGATGAGCAGTAATAATAGAAACGTTCTTGTATGTATCTCCTTTTGTACATGTTCAGAAACTTCTTTTGAGTACAATTAGCAGTGGAGTTGCTGGTTCATAGAATGCATAATTGGTAAAATTTAGGAAATATGACCAAACTAGAGTGGTTGCATCAATTTATTGCATCAATCCTAGCACATATATGATCCTGTGGATCTATGTCTTTTCTTATACTTGATTTTATCAGACTTTAAATATTTTTGCCAGTTAAATAACTATAAAGTGTGGTCTTAGTTTTTATTTCTATGATACAAAACATCTTCTTATAGTTCTTGGCCATGCATTTCTTCTGTGAAATGTCTATTCTTGCATTTGTCTATTTTCTAATAGATTAAGTTTCTTCATTGATTTAAAAGAGTCTTTATAGATTTTACATATTAATTATTTGTTGGAGCTGAGCAGTACAAATATCTTCTCTCAATATTAACTCTTTTTACTTTCTTAAAGAACAGTGCAAAAATCAAATTATTTTTTAAGCATATTCAAATAAATCAATCCCTTTATTTATTTAATTCTTTAAAATATCTCTTAATAAAGTTTTAAAGTGTTCCTTGAAGTGTCTTGCATGTCTTTTGTTAGATACATTCTTAGATATCCTCTGATACTACTGTAAATGATGACTTCTTTTTAGAAGTGTCTCCCTCTCTCTCTCTGCCCCTCCCCTGCTCACACTCTGTCTCTAGTAATTTATCTGGAAATTCTTTTAGGCTCTCATTTACAAATCCTTTTAAATCTGATTTCCTTTTCTTGGTTTATTTTACTACAAGGATTTCCAGTGCAATCTGGAATGTATGTAGTAATTGTAATTATAACAATTATAAAAATGACACATGATCATATTTTTGCTAGATTTTATTTTATTTATTTGTTAAAAAATTTTAAACATTTATTCATTTTTGAGAGACAGAGTGTGAGCAGGGGAGGGGCAGAGAGAGAGAGGGAGACACAGAATCTGAAGCAGGCTCAAGGCTCAGAACTGTCAGCACAGAGCCTGATGAGGGGCTCAAATCCATGAACTGTGAGATCATGGCCTGAGCTGAAGTTGGATGCTTAATCGACTGGGCCATCATAAAAACTCTTTATGAGCTAAGGAAGGTCCTGTTTATTAGTAACTATGAGAACTAAGAATGGTTGTTGAATTTTATCAAAGTTTTTTCTACATTTATTGAAGAATTATATGGCTTTTCCTATTCATTTCTTAATGTGGTGTATTATATTTCTTGATTTTCAAAGTATTGAATCATCCTTTCATACCTGGGGTAAAACTAACCGGTTAAGGTGTATTAACTTTGTAATGTTTTTAGACTAGATTTGTTAATATTTTAAGTATATGTGCATGCACATTGAAAATGGAGTATCATTATTATTTTTTTTTCCTTTCTTAGAACATCTTAGTGTGGTTTTAGTATTAGAGTATGATTTAGTATTGGGGTCTCATTAGTAAGCTGAAGAATATGCCTCCCCTTTCTATTTTATGGAAATGTTAACATACAATTAAGATAGTCTATTAAGATAGTTTCCTAACTTAAAGTTTGGAAAAATATCAGCTGTAAAACTATCAGGTATTTTATTATTTGTGGGAAGATCTTAAAACACAGCTTCAATTTCTTTAATAGTTACAGGGCTATCTAATATTTTTGTTTCTTCTTGAGTTGTTATAGTAAGTTATTTTTCTAGGGATTTAGCCACTTTGTCTAAACTGATTTTCAAAATTATTAGCAAATAATTGTTGGTAGTATCATTTTATCATTTAATCTTTCTGTCTGAAGTGGGGTTTTTTTTGGTAGATTGTCATTTTCATTCACAATATTTTTCATTTATGTTTTCTTTTCTCTCTTTGTTGATGTTCAGGGGTTTCTCGAGTTTCTGTTCTCATTTTTTCAACAAATCTTTTGATTTTGTTGATATGCTCCATTATATTTTTATTTCCTATTTTATTAATTTCTTGTCATATTTTTACCTCTTTTCTTCCATTTATTACTTTTTGGTTTAATTTTTTGTTTTTAAGATGAAGGTAAATTAACTCAGTAATTTGAACCTTCCTTGTTTTCCAATATAGTTGTTTATAGCAATAAATTTACCTTAAAGAATTACTTTGGCTGTACTTTACAGCTTTTGATTATCATGATCACAGTATTAGGTGATATCAGTTAATAATCCTTTATCAGCTGTTTTCATTATCATTCAGTTCTGAATATTTGAAAATTTTATTATGATATCCTATTTAATTTATAAAATAAGCAAAGCACTTTTTTATTTTCAAATTATGGGAATTTATATATATATATTTTAATATTTAACTTAAATGAGCTACTATTAGAAATCATGGTCTGTATGCTACACAGTTTGAAATTTGTTGAGAGTTTACTTATTGGGTTTAGTACATGGTGAAACATTGTATTTCACAGAAACTTGAAAAATGTATATTTAAATCATTGTTGAATACAGAAATCTATATATGTGCATTAAGTCAAGTTGATTAATCATACTGCTCATGTTACCTTTATCTTTGATAGTTTTTCTTGACTTGATATGTCAATAATGTAAAATAGTGTTCAAAATCTACTATAATGATGTTTATAATTTTTTTCAGCAGTTCTATCACTTTTCTTTATGGATTTTAAGATTATTTTATTAGATAAATATATTTAAAAATTGTTATATTTTTTGGTAAATTGAAACTTTTGTCACTATGAAGTCACTCTCTTTATCCCTAATAGTGTTTTTTCCCCTGGTAGTCCAGCTTAAGTCATATTAAAACATCTATATCATCTTTCATTGGTTAGAAGTTGTGATACATTTTTTTTCATCCTTTTATTTTCAACCTTTTTCTTTAGGATTTAGTTTTTTCCTCTTTTCTAAAACATATGTAAGCATTTAAAAAATTCAGCATGTTAATTTTGTATAATAAATAGTCTAAAATATATTTGTACTTATATATTTGGGCCAATTTATAATGTTTGCACATATTATTTTAACTTGTCCAGTATTCTCTGCTCATACAATTTTGCTCACCTTACTTCATGAATCTCTTGCAATATGGCTTGAATTATCTCTCATTTAAAAATTTTTTAAAGATTTATTTATTTTTGAGAGACAGAGAGAGACAGATCATGAGCAGGGGAGGGGCAGAGAGAGAGGGATACACAGTATCCGGAAATATTCTTTTAATGGTGTCTCTCACTTTCTCTTGTTGTGCCTTTGAATATTTTATTTCCCTACTCAGCAGTATTTGGGACTCACTGTCTTGCACACTTTGGCTTGTTTCTTGTGTAGCCCTAAGAAGGAAAACAGACAGACACACACAGAGGGAACAGTAACACACAAACACACAGACGAATCAAACAAACAAACACATTAACAGGGGGAAGGAAAATAAAGAGAATGGAGAGGAAAGAGACGAAAAGAGGAGAAGAAGAAAAGAAAAAGAAAAAGAAGAAAAAAAATTAAAAAAAAATTAAAGGGCGTCAGAGACAACAAACGACAGTGGACAGTTTAAAAGTGTATGACCAGTTGAGGGGAGAGGTAGGGATGAGATATATTCTCCTATATAAAGAAGAAAGGAGAGGAAAAAAAAAGGGGGGGAAAGGAGAAAGGAAAATAAGGAGTAAAAATTTTTAAAAATGTAAGTAAAAAAAGTAATAATAATAAAAAATACATACAGAAAAAAGCAAAAAGAAAAAAATGAAGAAAAAATTATAAAAAAAAAAGCAAAAACAACAACAACAACAACTAAAAAAAAAAAACAAAAACAAAAATGGCAGCTCCCCCTCTTGAATAGGCGTGGTTTGATGTGGTAGGTCTTGGAGGCTGCTCTCAGAGGCTCCGCCTTGGTGTCTGCAGAGATTAGATAGGCAGGTGTCACGCCAAGCTTTGCTGAACTATGAACTGTAGGCCACTCTAATGAGTCCGATCTCCTTTTGCTGCGGTAGAGCCAAGTTGTATTTTCAAGGCCCGCCTTGGTTTAAAGTTCCAGTCCATGCACTTTTTATGCTACCACAGATGAGATGTTTTTGTTTTGGTTGCTGGCTTCTTAGCGGGAGGAATCAATTTGTCTTGGCTCAGGCTGGGATTTCGGCAGCCCCTGCCTGGGGCGAGATGTGCAGCAGGAGGTGATGTACCTGTGCACCATCGCACCGTTGCAGACCCAACCCCCGGCAGGGATGGTGTTAGCGTTGGGGGAGGAATGAGGGCGTAGCTGTTGCCAGAGGCGCACTGGGAGCTGCTGGAAATGAGCTGGGAGCTCTGTAGCCTGGGCGCACACCCAGGTCTCCACCGCCACCAACTCTCTGCAGGGATCGTGTAGAGGTGGGGGCTATTTTTTTTTCCCCTGTTGGCACCCGGGATTCAGGGTTCTCGCGGCCAATGCGGGGGGCGAGATGCGCCGTGGAAATGAGGTGTGTGCTCCCACTCCCAAAACCGAGGTCGAAGTGAGCACCCCTGACACCGCCACTGCAGTGGTGGCCGACTCCTTCCCAAGATGGTGCTGGGCTGGAAGCTGTTCCTTCCCTTGTGCCAACTGGGTTCGGGATTTAGGCTACCCAGCAGTTATCTATGGAGTGAGCTTCTCCAAGCGCAGTTAAGCATTCTTTACCTCTTCCCCAGAGACAGTACTATGAGCGTGTTCAGTCTCTCTGTCTCTTCCCTTTGTCTCTCGGGCTCTGTGCGCTTGCCCCGCATTGGGCTGGGGCTCCCACCTCCCCTGCCCATCTCGGGCTGGCCCGTTTTCCAATCTCCCCAGTTCGCACTCACTCACTCAGGTATCCTTCAGGTTCTCTTCCTTCTGGAGTCTGTCTTTTCTCCTTCCGCTCTTGCAGATGAGCGTAATATCCTTCTCAGTTTGATCAATGGGGCAGACGAAGTTTACAGAGCTCCCTTCCTCTCTGCCATCTTGGCTCCTCCTGGAATACACAGTATCCAAAGCAGGCTCCAGGCTCTGAGCCAGCTGTCAGCAAAGAGCATGATGCAGGGCTCGAACCCACGAACCATGAGATCATGACCTGAGCCGAAGCCGGACGCTCAACTGACTGAGCCATCCAGGAACCCCTGGGTTATCTCTCATTTATTTAGGTACTTTAAACTGCTTTCATTGTGGGTCTTTCTATGGAGGTTTTCTGAGACTTCATATATTTAGAATACTATTGGCCATGCCCTCATACTTGGAATATAGTTTGGCTAAATAAAACACTCTAAATTTTATGTACTTTTGGGTAATACTTTGATATAATTACTCTATTGTCTTCTTGGATTCAGTGTTGTTTTTTTTTTAAATATGATATCAGTCAGATTCTTATTTCTTAGAATGTTCTGCTCTTTCTCTTTTTAAGTTTTTATAATTTTCTCTCCTTTAAATATATATATATATATATATATAT